>NC_092092.1:6191565-6219065 GCF_045679555.1 Salvelinus alpinus
TTCAGTGTTCAGTGTTCAGTGTTCATTGTTCAGTGTTCAGTGTTCAGTGTTCATTGTTCAGTGTTCAGTGTTCAGTGTTCAGTGTTCATTGTTCATTGTTCAGTGTTCATTGTTCATTGTTCAGTGTTCAGTGTTCAGTGTTCATTGTTCAGTGTTCATTGTTCAGTGTTCATTGTTCATTGTTCATTGTTCAGTGTTCAGTGTTCAGTGTTCAGTGTTCAGTGTTCAGTGTTCATTGTTCAGGTTTCAGTGTTCAGTGTTCAGTGTTCATTGTTCAGTGTTCAGTGTTCAGTGTTCATTGTTCAGTGTTCAGTGTTCAGTGTTCAGTGTTCATTGTTCAGGTTTCAGTGTTCAGTGTTCATTGTTCAGTGTTCAGTGTTCAGTGTTCAGTGTTCAGTGTTCAGTGTTCAGTGTTCAGTGTTCATTGTTCAGTGTTCAGTGTTCAGTGTTCATTGTTCATTGTTCAGTGTTCAGTGTTCAGTGTTCATTGTTCAGTGTTCAGTGTTCAGTGTTCAGTGTTCAGTGTTCATTGTTCAGTGTTCAGTGTTCAGTGTTCAGTGTTCAGTGTTCATTGTTCAGTGTTCAGTGTTCATTGTTCAGTGTTCAGTGTTCATTGTTCAGTGTTCAGTGTTCAGTGTTCAGTGTTCAGTGTTCAGTGTTCATTGTTCAGTGTTCATTGTTCATTGTTCAGTGTTCATTGTTCATTGTTCAGTGTTCAGTGTTCAGTGTTCAGTGTTCATTGTTCATTGTTCAGTGTTCAGTGTTCATTGTTCATTGTTCATTGTTCATTGTTCAGTGTTCAGTGTTCATTGTTCAGTGTTCAGTGTTCAGTGTTCAGTGTTCATTGTTCAGTGTTCAGTGTTCATTGTTCAGTGTTCATTGTTCATTGTTCAGTGTTCAGTGTTCAGTGTTCAGTGTTCAGTGTTCAGTGTTCATTGTTCATTGTTCATTGTTCAGTGTTCATTGTTCATTGTTCATTGTTCATTGTTCAGTGTTCAGTGTTCATTGTTCAGTGTTCATTGTTCAGTGTTCAGTGTTCAGTGTTCATTGTTCAGTGTTCAGTGTTCAGTTTTCAGTGTTCAGGTTTCAGTGTTCAGTGTTCATTGTTAAGGGCACCAGCATCAGCAGAGGTGAGGAGGTCATTGACAACTTTGAGGAGTACAGGTTCAGTACGTTGGAGGGGAGAGGAAACGAGAGTGGAGGGGAGAGGAAACGAGAGTGGAGGGGAGAGGAAACGAGAGTGGAGGGGGAGGAAATGAGAGTGGAGGGGGGAGGAAATGAGAGTGGAGGGGAGAGGAAACGAGAGTGGAGGGGAGAGGAAACGAGAGTGGAGGGGGGAGGAAACGAGAGTGGAGGGGCGAGGAAACGAGAGTGGAGGGACATGGTTCGTCAGCACCTTCAACAGCCGAAGCTAAGTAGTAACTTTAACATGATGTCTTCTAACTGCATTCGCTGTACTCATAATATACAGGAGAATGATCGCCTAACGGCGAGGATAGCTGTGCTGCAAGCCAGCTTCAGACGCAATCGTTAGGCAAGGGTAATTTCAGTGTAGGAAAGGGTGAAACAGCGTCTGTGCCACCAGTAAGTACAGATAGTAACGTTAGTATAAATCCCCCCGCACAGTCCCCGCAGCCGGACAACTTTCTCATGGCTTCTGGAGGGAAATGCTGTTGGAATGCTCAACCGGTGTCGCTCATTCAGCCGACAGAACGTTTCAGCCGGTTTTCCCCATTATGCAGCGAGTCGGAGTCTGAGGCCGAGTCTTCTCTTGTCTCTACTCTTCCCGTTACGGGGTCTGAGACGCCGAAGGCTCCCACCATTAGCTCTGACAAATTGAAAACCCTAGTCATTGGCGACTCCATTACCCGCAGTATTAGACTTAAAACGAATCACCCAGCGATCATACACTGTTTACCAGGGGGCAGGGCTACCGACGTTAAGGCTAATCTGAAGATGGTGCTGGCTAAAGCTAAAACTGGTGAGTGTAGAGAGTATAGAGATATTGTTATCCACGTCGGCACCAACAATGTTAGGATGAAACAGTCAGAGGTCACCAAGCGCAACATAGCTTCAGCCTGTAAATCAGCTAGAAAGATGTGTCGGCATCGAGTAATTGTCTCTGGCCCTCTCCCAGTTAGGGGGAGTGACGAGCTCTACAGCAGAGTCTCACAACTCAATCGCTGGTTGAAAACTGTTTTCTGCCCCTCCCAAAAGATAGAATTTGTAGATAATTGGCCCTCTTTCTGGGACTCAGGACCAAGCCTGACCTGCTGAGGAGTGACGGACTCCATCCTAGCTGGAGGGGTGCTCTCATCTTATCTACAAACATAGATAGGGCTCTAACTCCACTAGCTCCACAATGAAATAGGGTGCAGGCCAGGCAGCAGGCTGTTAGCCAACCTGCCAGCTTAGTGGAGTCTGCCAATAGCACAGTCAGTGTAGTCAGCTCAGCCATCCCCATTGAGACTGTGTCTGTGCCTCGACCTAGGTTGGGCAAAACTAAACATGGCGGTGTTCGCCTTAGCAATCTCATTAGGATAAAGACCTCCTCCATTCCTGCCATTATTGAAAGAGATCGTGATACCTCACATCTCAAAATAGGGTTACTTAATGTTAGATCCCTCACTTCAAAGGCAGTTATAGTCAATGAACTAATCACTGATCATAATCTTGATGTGATTGGCCTGACTGAAACATGGCTTAAGCCTGATGAATTTACTGTGTTAAATGAGGCCTCACCTCCTGGTTACACTAGTGACCATATCCCCCGTGCATCCCGCAAAGGCGGAGGTGTTGCTAACATTTACAATAGCAAATTTCAATTTACAAAAAAAAAATGACGTTTTCGTCTTTTGAGCTTCTAGTCATGAAATCTATGCAGCCTACTCAATCACTTTTTATAGCCACTGTTTATAGGCCTCCTGGGCCATATACAGCGTT
The DNA here is from genome assembly GCF_045679555.1 of Salvelinus alpinus. Lineage (NCBI taxonomy): Eukaryota > Metazoa > Chordata > Actinopteri > Salmoniformes > Salmonidae > Salvelinus > Salvelinus alpinus. Next base: position 6,194,509 of record NC_092092.1, read on the forward strand.
CCTCTCTGAGTTCCCTGAATTCCTATCAGACCTTGTACTCATAGCAGATCATATTCTAATTTTTGGTGATTTTAATGTTCATATGGAGAAGTCCACAGACCCACTCCAAAAGTCTTTCGGAGCCATCATCGACTCAGTGGGTTTTGTCCAACATGTCTCTGGACCTACTCACTGCCACAGTCATACTCTGGACTTAGTTTTGTCCCATGGAATAAATGTTGTAGATCTTAATGTTTTTCCTCATAATCCTGGACTGTCGGACCACCATTTTATTACGTTTGCAATCGCAACAAATAATCTGCTCAGACCCCAACCAAGGAGCATCAAAAGTCGTGCTATAAATTCTCAGACAACACAAAAATTCCTTGACACCCTTCCAGACTCCTTCTGCCTAGCCAAGGACGTCAGAGGACAAAAATCAGTTAACCACCTAACTGAGGAACTCAATTTAACCTTGCGCAATACCCTAGATGCAGTTGCACCCCTAAAAACGAAAAACATTTGTCATAAGAAACTAGCTCCCTGGTATACAGAAAATACCCGAGCTTTGAAGCAAGCTTCCAGAAAATTGGAACGGAAATGACGCCACACCAAACTGGAAGTCTTCCGACTAGCTTGGAAAGACAGTACCGTGCAGTACCGAAGAGCCCTCACTGCTGCTCGATCATCCTACTTTTCCAACTTAATTGAGGAAAATAAGAACAATCCAAAAAAAAAAATTGATACTGTTGCAAAGCTAACTAAAAAGCAGCATTCCCCAAGAGAGGATGGCTTTCACTTCAGCAGTAATAAATTCATGAACTTCTTTGAGGAAAAGATCATGATCATTAGAAAGCAAATTATGGACTCCTCTTTAAATCTGCGTATTCCTCCAAAGCTCAATTGTCCTGAGTCTGCACAACTCTGCCAGGACCTAGGATCAAGGGAGACACTCAAGTGTTTTAGTACTATATCTCTTGACACAATGATGAAAATAATCATGGCCTCTAAACCTTCTAGCTGCATACTGGATCCTATTCCTACTAAACTACTGAAAGAGCTGCTTCCTGTGCTTGGCCCTCATATGTTGAACATAATAAACGGCTCTCTATCCACCGGATGTGTACCAAACTCACTAAAAGTGGCAGTAATAAAGCCTCTCTTGAAAAAGCCAAACCTTGACCCGGAAAATATAAAAAACTATCGGCCTATATCGAATCTTCCATTCCTCTCAAAAAATTTTGAAAAAGCTGTTGCGCAGCAACTCACTGCCTTCCTGAAGACAAACAATGTATACGAAATGCTTCAGTCTGGTTTTAGACCCCATCATAGCACTGAGACTGCACTTGTGAAGGTGGTAAATGACCTTTTAATGGCGTCAGACCGAGGCTCTGCATCTGTCCTCGTGCTACTAGACCTTAGTGCTGCCTTTGACACCATCGATCACCACATTCTTTTGGAGAGACTGGAAACCCAAATTGGTCTACACGGACAAGTTCTGGCCTGGTTTAGATCTTACCTGTCGGAAAGATATCAGTTTGTCTCTGTGAATGGTTTGTCCTCTGACAAATCAACTGTACATTTCGGTGTTCCTCAAGGTTCCGTTTTAGGACCACTATTGTTTTCACTATATATTTTACCTCTTGGGGATGTTATTCGAAAACATAATGTTAACTTTCACTGCTATGCGGATGACACACAGCTGTACATTTCAATGAAACATGGTGAAGCCTCAAAATTGCCCTCGCTAGAAGCCTGTGTTTCAGACATAAGGAAGTGGATGGCTGCAAACTTTCTACTTTTAAACTCGGACAAAACAGAGATGCTTGTTCTAGGTCCCAAGAAACAAAGAGATCTTCTGTTAAATCTGACAATTAATCTTGATGGTTGTAAAGTCGTCTCAAATAAAACTGTGAAGGACCTCGGCGTTACTCTTGACCCTGATCTCTCTTTTGACGAACATATCAAGACTGTTTCAAGGACAGCTTTTTTCCATCTACGTAACATTGCAAAAATCAGAAATTTTCTGTCCAAAATGATGCAGAAAAATTAATCCATGCATTTGTTACTTCTAGGTTAGACTACTACAATGCTCTACTTTCCGGCTACCCGGATAAAGCACTAAATAAACTTGAGCTAGTGCTAAATACGGCTGCTAGAATCCTGACTAGAACCAAGAAATTTGATCATATTACTCCAGTGCTAGCCTCCCTACACTGGCTTCCTGTTAAGGCAAGGGCTGATTTCAAGGTTTTACTGTTAACCTATAAAGCGTTACATGGGCTTGCTCCTACCTATCTTTCCGAGTTGGTCCTGCCGTACATACCTACACGTACGCTACGGTCACAAGACGCAGGCCTCCTAATTGTCCCTAGAATTTCTAAGCAAACAGCGGGAGGCAGGGCTTTCTCCTATAGATCTCCATTTTTATGGAATAGTCTGCCTACCCATGTGAGAGACGCAGACTCGGTCTCAACCTTTAAGTCTTTACTGAAGACTTATCTCTTCAGTAGGTCATATGATTGAGTGTAGTCTGGCCCAGGAGTGTGAAGGTGAACGGAAAGGCTCTGGAGCAACGAACCGCCCTTGCTGTCTCTGCCTGGCCGGTTCCCCTCTCTCCACTGGGATTCTCTGCCCCTAACCCTATTACAGGGGCTGAGTCACTGGCTTACTGGTGCTCTTTCATGCCGTCCCTAGGAGGGGTGCGTCACTTGAGTGGGTTGAGTTACTGACGTGATCTTCCTGTCTGGGTTGGCGCCCCCCCTTGGTTTGTGCTGTGGTGGAGATCTTTGTGGGCTATACTCGGCCTTGTCTCAGGATTGTAAGTTGGTGGTTGAAGATATCCCTCTAGTGGTGTGGGGGCTGTGCTTTGGCAGAGTGGGTGGGGTTATATCCTTCCTGTTTGGCCCTGTCCGGGGGTATCATCGGATGGGGCCACAGTGTCTCCTGACCCCTCCTGTCTCAGCCTCCAGTATTTATGCTGCAGTAGTTTATGTGTCGGGGGGCTAGGGTCAGTTGGTTATACCTGGAGTACTTCTCCTATCTTATCCAGTGTCCTGTGTGAATTTAAGTATGCTCTCTCTAATTCTCTCGTTCTCTCTTTCTTTCTCTCTCTCGGAGAACCTGAGCCCTAGGACCATACGTCACGGCAAACCGGGCATGATGACTCCTTGCTGTCCCCAGTCCACCTGGCCTTGCTGCTGTTCCAGTTTCAACTGTTCTGCCTGCTGTTATGGAGCCCCTACCTGTTCAACTCTTAATGATCGGCTATGAAAAGCCAACTGACTTTTATTCCTGATTATTATTTGACCATGCTTGTCATTTATGAACATTTTGAAAATCTTGGCTCTCTCTAATTCTCTCCTTCTCTCTTTCTTTCTCTCTCTCGGAGGACCGGAGCCCTAGGACCATACGTCAGGACTACCGGGCATGATGACTCCTTGCTGTCCCCAGTCCGCCTGGCCCTGCTGCTATTCCAGTTTCAACTGTTCTGCCTGCGGTTATGGAACCCCTACCTGTCCCAGACCTGCTGTTTTCAATTCTTAATGATCGGCTATGAAAAGCCAACTGACATTTATTCCTGATTATTATTTGACCATGCTTGTCATTTATGAACATTTTGAAAATCTTGGCTCTCTCTAATTCTCTCCTTCTCTCTCTCTTTCTCTCTCTCGGAGGACCTGAGCCCTGGGACCGTGCGTCGGGGCTGCCGGGCGTGATGGCTCCTTGCTGTCCCCAGTCCACCTGGCCTTGCTGCTATTCCAGTTTCAGCTGTTCTGCCTGCGGTTATGGAACCGCCACCTGTCCCGGACCTGCTATTTTCAACTCTTGATGATCGGCTATGAAAAGCCAACTGAAAGTTATTCATGATTATTATTTGACCATGCTTGTCACTTATGAACATTTTGAACATCTTGGCATAGTTCTGTTATAATCTCCACCCAGCACAGCCAGAAGAGGACTGGCCACCCCTCATAGCCTGGTTCCTCTCTAGGTTTCTTCCTAGGTTTTGGCCTTTCTAGGGAGTTTTTCCTAGCCACCGTGCTTCTACACCTGCATTGCTTGCTGTTTGGGGTTTTAGGCTGGGTGTCTGTACAGCACTTCGAGATATTAGCTGATGTACGAAGGGCTATATAAAATATACTTGATTTGATTTGATTTGATTTGAGGGGAGAGGAAATGAGAGTGGAGGGGAGGGGAAACGAGAGTGGAGGTGAGAGGAAACGAGAGTGGAGGGGAGAGGAAACGAGAGTGGAGGGGGGAGGAAACGAGAGTGGAGGGGGGAGGAAACAAGAGTGGAGGGGAGAGGAAACGAGAGTGGAGGGGAGAGGAAACGAGAGTGGAGGGGGGAGGAAACGAGAGTGGAGGTGAGAGGAAACGAGAGTGGAGGGGAGAGGAAACGAGAGTGGAGGGGAGAGGAAACGAGAGTGGAGGGGGGAGGAAACGAGAGTGGAGGGGGGAGGAAACGAGAGTGGAGGGGGGAGGAAACGAGAGTGGAGGGGGGAGGAAACGAGAGTGGAGGGGAGAGGAAACGAGAGTGGAGGGGAGAGGAAACGAGAGTGGAGGGGCTCGAACAGGTCGTTGATTAGCAGGTGGGTTTGTAATTGGGAGCAACAGTACATTCCAGAATCGTGGCAAGGAAGGGGAGGTTGGAAATGGAGCGGACGTTATTGAGTAGAAAATTGATCCTAGGTGCTGAGAATGGAGACATCTTACTCCTACTCTTATGGTTAAAAATAAACGCTATGCATGAAGTCTCTTTAGTCACCAGTCGACAGATATTTAGTTCACCTCATGAGCTGTCCTAACCAGTTTAGAGCTGCCAGCAGGAGTCCTGATCATCAGAGGCGTAGCGCTGAGCAAGACCTCTCCGAACCCCTTAAAACATTTTTGTCCAAGTATTTAAAGGCCTTGATAGTTTAATTCTAACATTAGATTATTCAGATATGTAAAACAAATCTCCAAACTTATTTTGTTATGTTTTATAGCACTAATAAATTTAATTTTGTTAGTATTTTGGCATGGTTTTATATATTTAGAAGATAAAACAACATTTATAAAGCAAACATTATCCCTTAGGTCAAGCATAGCAAATACTTCCATTGTTTAAGCACATGTTGCAGAACAGCGTTTGAAATATTGACTCCATCATTGACTGAGTTACAAGCCACTGACGGAATTGACAACAGATACTCAAAACAGACAGATTTTTGCTTCTAAAAATATGTCAAACATGTGTAAAATATACAAACATACAAACATTTGTAAAATATGGAAAATTATTCACTTGAAAATCCACAATACAAATATAACAATTCTATCAAGGTCTGACAGTGTTGACAAATTCAATCAGCTGTGCTAGCTCTGGAAAAAAGTACTGTACAAAGTACTGTACATCAAATACTGTACATGGAACGGCTATATGGGGTGTTCCTAAAGAGCCCTGTGAGTAACCTACACCACCTCTCCACTGAGCAAGTCTGACTAACATACTGTCAGTGTCACTCCGTCCGAACACACACACACACACGCACGCACGCACGCACGCACGCACGCACGCACACGCAGACACACCACACACGCACGCACACACGTACGCACACACACACACACACACACACATGCACGCACACGCACACACACACACACACCACACACCACACACACACACACACATTTCCTGTTGAGTGCATGTGAAATGACTGGGCCGGGAAATACAAAACAGGAAATGAAATCACCAATGAATGGTGGAGTGTGCGTGCAATACACCCATTACATTTTAAACCAAATCTTGGTCTTTAAGCAGACGATGTTTCTCCAGAGAAATAAGCACCGTTGTCAAGGGCACAACGACAGTAAAGCTCAGTGATTCAAACCAGCGACCTGTCAGTTACTGGCCCAACACTCTTAATCATTTCACATCTACTTTAAAGTCATTTAGCAGATGCTTTAATATAGAGTGATTTACTGTAGCGAATACATACAATGTTTGTTTTGGTCTCCCATGGGACTTGAACCCACAACCTTGACATTGCAGGTGCCATGCTCTACCAGCTGAGCCACACGGGAACCACTACGCTAGTGTAACCGATGTGAAACGGCTAGCTAGTTAGCGGTGGTGCGCGCAAATAGTGTTTCGATCGGGTGACGTCACTCACTCTGAGACCTTAAAGTAGTTGTTCCCCTTGCTCTGCAAAGGCCGTGGCTTTTGTGGCGCGATGGGTAACGATGCTTCGTGGGTGTCAGTTGTTGATGTGTGCAGAGGGTCCCTGGTTCGAGCCCGGGTTGGGGCGAGGAGAGGGACGGAAGCTAAGCTGTTACACTTCCTACGCTCCCAGAGACGGAGAAAGCCCTGAGAGCAGACAAGCGGCACATCTTATTAAAAAACCTGAAAGACGAATGATTACAGTTGATTAACTCTCCTTAACCTCTCTCTTATCAAGTACTGTTACGCTAGGTTGAAGGTCACCTCCCCTGGCCTCCAGGGAACCACAAGCCTTTCTGTTCCAGTTAGATCCCCCAGTATAATAGTAGGCCCCTCTACAAGCACCACCACAGCAGAGAGAGAGACCCCATGCAGGGACATATCCTGTTGACTTCTCCAGCCACAGCTCTCTCAGCCTGTCTGCCTCTCTGCCTCCCTCCCGGCCTACCTGCCTACCTGCCTCCCTACCTGCCTACCTGCCTCCCTACCTGCCTCCCTACCTGCCTATCTGCCTCCCTACCTGCCTATCTGCCTCCCTCCTTCTCTGCCTGCCACTCTGCCTCCCTCCCTCCCCCCTCTCTCGCTCCCTCCCTGCCGGACTCCCTCCATCTTCTCTGCCTCCATCCCTCCCTACCTGCCAGCCTCTCTGCCTCCCCCTCCCTCCCTCCTATCCTGCCTTTCTGCCTCAATCCCTGCCTGCCTCCTTTCCTCTCTACCTCCCTGCCCACCTCCCTCCCTCTCTCCCTGCCTGCCTCCCTCCCTGTCTTTCTCCCTCCCTCCCTGTCTCTCTGCCTCCCTCCCTGTCTCTCTCTCCCTCCCTCCCTGTCTCTCTCCCTCCCTCCCTGTCTCTCTCCCTCCCTCCCTGTCCCTCTCTCTCCCTCCCTGTCTCTCTCCCTCCCTCCCTGTCTCTCTCCCTCCCTGTCTCCCTCCCTCCCTCCCTGTCTCTCCCCCTCCCTCCCTCACTGTCCCTCTCTCTCCCTCCCTGTCTCTCTCCCTCCCTACCTGTCTCTATCCCTCCCTCCATGTCTCTATTTCTCCCTCCCTCCCTCCCTCCATGTCTCTCTCCCTCTCTCCCTCCCTGTCTCTCTTTCTCCCTCCCTGTCTCTCTCCCTCTCTCCCTCCCTGTCTCCCTCCCTGTCTCTCTCCCTCTCTCCCTCCCTGTCTCCCTCCCTGTCTCTCTCCCTCCATCCCTGTCTCTCTCCCTCCCTCCCTGTCTCTCTCCCTCCCTCCCTATCTCTCTTTCTCCCTCCCTGTCTCTCTTTCTCCCTCCCTGTCTCCCTCCCTCCCTCCATCCATCCCTCCCTCCCTGTCTCCCTCCCTGTCTCCCTCCCTCCCTCCCTCCCCCTCAGCTTTGGTCCATTTGAACAGTAAAGCCTAAGAGTGAATGTGGTACACTGTAACATGAATAGATGTGAACACCTGTATTATAATGTGTTTTCTTCAGACTTCCTGGAGCTGAGGAGATAAGACGCTGAAGATGTGTTACACATTAAGCCGGAGAATCCATCTGGAAGTTTGTTCAGATCTCAGACACAACTCCCCGTTCCCTCCCCCTCTCCTGTATCCTCCCTCCCCCTCCTGTATCCCCCCTCCCCCTCTCCTGTATTCCCCCTCCCCCTCTCCTGTATTCCCCCTCCCCCTCTCCTGTATCCCCCTCCCCCTCTCCTGTATCCCCCCTCCCCCTCTCCTGTATCCAACTCCTCTCCTGTATCCCCCCTCCCCCTCTCCTGTATCCCCCCTCCCCCTCTCCTGTATCCAACTCCTCTCCTGTATCCCCCCTCCCCCTCTCCTGTATCCCCCCTCCCCCTCTCCTGTATCCAACTCCTCTCCTGTATCCCCCCTCCCCCTCTCCTGTATCCCCCTCCCCCTCTCCTGTATCCCCCCTCCCCCTCTCCTGTATCCAACTCCTCTCCTGTATCCCCCCTCCCCCTCTCATGTATCCCCCCTCCCCCTCTCATGTATCCCCCTCTCCTGTATCCCCCTCCCCCTCTCCTGTATCCCCCCTCCCCCTCTCCTGTATCCAACTCCTCTCCTGTATCCCCCCTCCCCCTCTCCTGTATCCCCCCTCCCCCTCTCCTGTATCCCCCCTCCCCCTCTCCTGTATCCCCCCTCCCCCTCTCCTGTATCCCCCCTCCCCCTCTCCTGTATCCAACTCCTCTCCTGTATCCCCCCTCCCCCTCTCCTGTATCCCCCCTCCCCCTCTCCTGTATCCAACTCCTCTCCTGTATCCCCCCTCCCCCTCTCATGTATCCCCCCTCCCCCTCTCATGTATCCCCCTCTCCTGTATCCCCCTCCCCCTCTCCTGTATCCCCCCTCCCCCTCTCCTGTATCCAACTCCTCTCCTGTATCCCCCCTCCCCCTCTCCTGTATCCCCCCTCCCCCTCTCCTGTATCCCCCCTCCCCCTCTCCTGTATCCCCCCTCCCCCTCTCCTGTATCCCCCCTCCCCCTCTCCTGTATCCAACTCCTCTCCTGTATCCCCCCTCCCCCTCTCCTGTATCCCCCCTCCCCCTCTCCTGTATCCCCCCTCCCCCTCTCCTGTATCCCCCCTCCCCCTCTCCTGTATCCCCCCTCCCCCTCTCCTGTATCCAACTCCACCTCTCCCTTATTTACATAAGCAGTCTGTCCTTAAATCAATACATTTTTTCACTGCAAATGTATTTTTTCCTGGAACAAATCTGTCTTGGCAAATGATGTCACATAATGCGAATGACAGCCTAATGTCTATGCAGCCTAACATCAACCTTGATCCTGGTAGCATCATCCCAAGGAAAGTAATCACACAGGAGAGAAGAGACGGGGAGGGGGAGAGGAGGGGTGGAGTGGGGGAGAGGAGGGGTGGGGGAGAGGAGTAGTTTGCTCTCTGTGTGTGTGTGTGTGTGTGTGTGTGTGTGTGTGTGTGTGTGTGTGTGTGTGTGTGTGTGTGTGTGTGTGTGTGTGTGTGTGTGTGTGTGTGTGTGTGTGTGTGTGTGTGTGTGTGTGTGTGTGTGTGTGTGTGTGTGTGTGTGTGTGTGTAGTGTACAGTGTGGATGCCAGGCAGCCCAGAGTCCAAACTAACAAACAAACAAACACAGCTAGTCTGCTGCTCAAGATAAACAAACCAATTAGGACTCAGAGGAACGGAGATGAACGCATGTTATTCTGTTATTCTCCAGTCAGTCGGTTGGCCAGCTAAATATTTTCTGATAGAAAATAATAATCAATGAATTATAATTCTCCAGGTTATGAGCAAGGCCTAGTACTGTAAAATACAAAACTATCCACAGAGATACATGGATAACATCTAGTAATGCAGGAAATAACGATTCATAACATGAATAAATAAAGAAACTAAACTAGCTACTAGTGGTGTTGAGATGTCATCATTTGAAAGGAGAGAAGACAACACAGAGTATAAAGGAGAGAAGACAACACAGAGTATAAAGGAGAGCAGACAACACAGAGTAGAGAGGAGAGAAGACAACACAGAGTAGAGAGGAGAGAAGACAACACAGAGGAGAGACGAGAGAAGACAACACAGAGCAGAAAGGAGAGAAGACAACACAGAGCAGAAAGGAGAGAAGACAACACAGAGTAGAGAGGAGAGAAGACAACACAGAGGAGAGACGAGAGAAGACAACACAGAGTAGAGAGGAGAGAAGACAACACAGAGCAGAAAGGAGAGAAGACAACACAGAGGAGAGAGAAGAGAAGACAACACAGAGTAGAGAGGAGAGAAGACAACACAGAGCAGAAAGGAGAGAAGACAACACAGAGGAGAGAGAAGAGAAGACAACACAGAGTAGAAAGGAGAGAAGACAACACAGAGGAGAGAGGAGAGAAGACAACACAGAGTAGAAAGGAGAGAAGACAACACAGAGGAGAGAGGAGAGAAGACAACACAGAGTAGAAAGGAGAGAAGACAACACAGAGGAGAGAGGAGAGAAGACAACACAGAGTAGAAAGGAGAGAAGACAACACAGAGGAGAGAGAAGAGAAGACAACACAGAGTAGAGAGGAGAGAAGACAACACAGAGCAGAAAGGAGAGAAGACAACACAGAGGAGAGAAGACAACACAGAGTAGAAAGGAGAGAAGACAACACAGAGCAGAAAGGAGAGAAGACAACACAGAGTAGAAAGGAGAGAAGACAACACAGAGTAGAGAGGAGAGAAGACAACACAGAGTAGAAAGGAGAGAAGACAACACAGAGCAGAAAGGAGAGAAGACAACACAGAGTAGAAAGGAGAGAAGAAAACACAGAGTAGAGAAGAGAGAAGACAACACAGAGTAGAAAGGAGAGAAGACAACACAGAGTAGAAAGGAGAGCAGACAACACAGAGGAGAGAGGAGAGAAGACAACACAGAGGAGAGAGGAGAGAAGACAACACAGAGGAGAGAAGACACCACAGAGGAGAGAGGAGAGAAGACACCACAGAGGAGAGAGGAGAGAAGACAACACAGAGGAGAGAGGAGAGAAGACAACACAGAGTAGAGAGGAGAGAAGACAACATAGAGTAGAAAGGAGAGAAGACAACACAGAGGAGAAAGGAGAGAAGACAACACAGAGGAGAAAGGAGAGAAGACAACACAGAGTAGAGAGGAGAGAAGACAACACAGAGTAGAGAGAAGAGAAGACAACACAGAGTAGAAAGGAGAGAAGACAACACAGAAGAGAGAGGAGAGAAGACAACACAGAGGAGAGAGGAGAGAAGACAACACAGAGTAGAGAGGAGAGAAGACAACACAGAGGAGAGAGGAGAGAAGACAACACAGAGGAGAGAGGAGAGAAGACAACACAGAGGAGAGAGGAGAGAAGACAACACAGAGTAGAGAGGAGAGAAGACAACACAGAGGAGAGAGGAGAGAAGACAACACAGAGGAGAGAGAAGAGAAGACAACACAGAGTAGAAAGGAGAGAAGACAACACAGAAGAGAGAGGAGAGAAGACAACACAGAGGAGAGAGGAGAGAAGACAACACAGAGTAGAGAGGAGAGAAGACAACACAGAGTAGAAAGGAGAGCAGACAACACAGAGTAGAGAGAAGAGAAGACAACACAGAGGAGAGAGGAGAGAAGACAACACAGAGTAGAGAGGAGAGAAGACACCACAGAGGAGAGAGGAGAGAAGACACCACAGAGGAGAGAGGAGAGAAGACACCACAGAGGAGAGAAGACAACACAGAGTAGAGAGGAGAGAAGACAACACAGAGTAGAAAGGAGAGAAGACAACAGATAGGAGAGAGGAGAGAAGACAAACAGAGTAGAGAGGAGAGAAGACAACACAGAGTAGAGAGGAGAGAAGACAACAGATAGGAGAGAGGAGAGAAGACAACACAGAGTAGAGAGGAGAGAAGACAACACAGAGTAGAAAGGAGAGAAGACAACACAGAGTAGAAAGGAGAGAAGACAACACAGAGTAGAAAGGAGAGAAGACAACAGATAGGAGAGAGGAGAGAAGACAACACAGAATAGAGAGGAGAGAAGACAACACAGAGTAGAGAGGAGAGAAGACAACACAGAGTAGAAAGGAGAGAAGACAACACAGAGTAGAAAGGAGAGAAGACAACACAGAGTAGAAAGGAGAGAAGACAACAGATAGGAGAGAGGAGAGAAGACAACACAGAATAGAGAGGAGAGAAGACAACACAGAGTAGAGAGGAGAGAAGACAACACAGAGTAGAAAGGAGAGAAGACAACACAGAGTAGAAAGGAGAGAAGACAACACAGAGGAGAGAGGAGAGAAGACAACACAGAGTAGAAAGGAGAGAAGACAACACAGAGGAGAGAGGAGAGAAGACAACACAGAGGAGAGAGGAGAGAAGACAACACAGAAGAGTGAGGAGAGAAGACAAACACAGAGTAGAGTAGAGAGAAGAGAAGACAACACAGAGGAGAGAGAAGACAAACACAGAGTAGAGAGGAGAGAAGACAACACAGAGTAGAGAGGAGAGAAGACACCATAGAGTAGAAAGGAGAGAAGACAACACAGAGCAGAAAGGAGAGAAGACAACACAGAGGAGAAAGGAGAGAAGACAACACAGAGTAGAGAGGAGAGAAGACAACACAGAGTAGAGAGAAGAGAAGACAACACAGAGTAGAAAGGAGAGAAGACAACACATAAGAGAGAGGAGAGAAGACAACACAGAGGAGAGAGGAGAGAAGACAACACAGAGTAGAGAGGAGAGAAGACAACACAGAGTAGAAAGGAGAGAAGACAACACAGAAGAGAGAGGAGAGAAGACAACACAGAGGAGAGAGGAGAGAAGACAACACAGAGTAGAGAGGAGAGAAGACAACACAGAGGAGAGAGGAGAGAAGACAACACAGAGGAGAGAGAAGAGAAGACAACACAGAGTAGAAAGGAGAGAAGACAACACAGAAGAGAGAGGAGAGAAGACAACACAGAGGAGAGAGGAGAGAAGACAACACAGAGTAGAGAGGAGAGAAGACAACACAGAGTAGAAAGGAGAGCAGACAACACAGAGTAGAGAGAAGAGAAGACAACACAGAGGAGAGAGGAGAGAAGACAACACAGAGTAGAGAGGAGAGAAGACACCACAGAGGAGAGAGGAGAGAAGACACCACAGAGGAGAGAGGAGAGAAGACACCACAGAGGAGAGAAGACAACACAGAGTAGAGAGGAGAGAAGACAACACAGAGTAGAAAGGAGAGAAGACAACAGATAGGAGAGAGGAGAGAAGACAAACAGAGTAGAGAGGAGAGAAGACAACACAGAGTAGAGAGGAGAGAAGACAACAGATAGGAGAGAGGAGAGAAGACAACACAGAGTAGAGAGGAGAGAAGACAACACAGAGTAGAAAGGAGAGAAGACAACACAGAGTAGAAAGGAGAGAAGACAACACAGAGTAGAAAGGAGAGAAGACAACACAGAGTAGAAAGGAGAGAAGACAACACAGAGGAGAGAGGAGAGAAGACAACACAGAGTAGAAAGGAGAGAAGACAACACAGAGGAGAGAGGAGAGAAGACAACACAGAAGAGTGAGAGGGGAAGACAAACACAGAGTAGAGTAGAGAGAAAAGAAGACAACACAGAGGAGAGAGAAGACAAACACAGAGTAGAGAGGAGAGAAGACAACACAGAGTAGAGAGGAGAGAAGACAACATAGAGTAGAAAGGAGAGAAGACAACACAGAGGAGAAAGGAGAGAAGACAACACAGAGGAGTGAGGAGAGAAGACAAACACAGAGTAGAGTAGAGAGAAGAGAAGACAACACAGAGGAGAGAGAAGACAAACACAGAGTAGAGAGGAGAGAAGACAACACAGAGTAGAGAGGAGAGAAGACACCATAGAGTAGAAAGGAGAGAAGACAACACAGAGCAGAAAGGAGAGAAGACAACACAGAGGAGAAAGGAGAGAAGACAACACAGAGTAGAGAGGAGAGAAGACAACACAGAGTAGAGAGAAGAGAAGACAACACAGAGTAGAAAGGAGAGAAGACAACACATAAGAGAGAGGAGAGAAGACAACACAGAGGAGAGAGGAGAGAAGACAACACAGAGTAGAGAGGAGAGAAGACAACACAGAGTAGAAAGGAGAGAAGACAACACAGAAGAGAGAGGAGAGAAGACAACACAGAGGAGAGAGGAGAGAAGACAACACAGAGTAGAGAGGAGAGAAGACAACACAGAGGAGAGAGGAGAGAAGACAACACAGAGGAGAGAGAAGAGAAGACAACACAGAGTAGAAAGGAGAGAAGACAACACAGAAGAGAGAGGAGAGAAGACAACACAGAGGAGAGAGGAGAGAAGACAACACAGAGTAGAGAGGAGAGAAGACAACACAGAGTAGAAAGGAGAGCAGACAACACAGAGTAGAGAGAAGAGAAGACAACACAGAGGAGAGAGGAGAGAAGACAACACAGAGTAGAGAGGAGAGAAGACACCACAGAGGAGAGAGGAGAGAAGACACCACAGAGGAGAGAGGAGAGAAGACACCACAGAGGAGAGAAGACAACACAGAGTAGAGAGGAGAGAAGACAACACAGAGTAGAAAGGAGAGAAGACAACAGATAGGAGAGAGGAGAGAAGACAAACAGAGTAGAGAGGAGAGAAGACAACACAGAGTAGAGAGGAGAGAAGACAACAGATAGGAGAGAGGAGAGAAGACAACACAGAGTAGAGAGGAGAGAAGACAACACAGAGTAGAAAGGAGAGAAGACAACACAGAGTAGAAAGGAGAGAAGACAACACAGAGTAGAAAGGAGAGAAGACAACACAGAGTAGAAAGGAGAGAAGACAACACAGAGGAGAGAGGAGAGAAGACAACACAGAGTAGAAAGGAGAGAAGACAACACAGAGGAGAGAGGAGAGAAGACAACACAGAAGAGTGAGAGGAGAAGACAAACACAGAGTAGAGTAGAGAGAAGAGAAGACAACACAGAGGAGAGAGAAGACAAACACAGAGTAGAGAGGAGAGAAGACAACACAGAGTAGAGAGGAGAGAAGACAACATAGAGTAGAAAGGAGAGAAGACAACACAGAGGAGAAAGGAGAGAAGACAACACAGAGGAGAAAGGAGAGAAGACAACACAGAGGAGAGAGGAGAGAAGACAACACAGAGTAGAGAGAAGAGAAGACAACACAGAGTAGAAAGGAGAGAAGACAACACAGAAGAGAGAGGAGAGAAGACAACACAGAGGAGAGAGGAGAGAAGACAACACAGAAGAGTGAGAAGAGAAGACAACACAGAGTAGAAAGGAGAGAAGACAACACAGAAGAGAGAGGAGAGAAGACAACACAGAGGAGAGAGGAGAGAAGACAACACAGAGTAGAGAGGAGAGAAGACAACACAGAGGAGAGAGGAGAGAAGACAACACAGAGGAGAGAGAAGAGAAGACAACACAGAGTAGAAAGGAGAGAAGACAACACAGAAGAGAGAGGAGAGAAGACAACACAGAGGAGAGAGGAGAGAAGACAACACAGAGTAGAGAGGAGAGAAGACACCACAGAGGAGAGAGGAGAGAAGACACCACAGAGGAGAGAGGAGAGAAGACAACACAGATTAGAGAGGAGAGAAGACAACACAGAGTAGAGAGGAGAGAAGACAACACAGAGTAGAGAGGAGAGAAGACAACACAGAGTAGAGAGGAGAGAAGACAACACAGAGTAGAGAAGAGAGAAGACAACACAGAGTAGAGAGGAGAGAAGACAACACAGAGTAGAGAGGAGAGAAGACAACACAGAGTAGAGAAGAGAGAAGACAACACAGAGTAGAGAGGAGAGAAGACAACAGATAGGAGAGAGGAGAGAAGACAACACAGAGTAGAGAGGAGAGAAGACAACACAGAGTAGAAAGGAGAGAAGACAACACAGAGTAGAAAGGAGAGAAGACAACACAGAGTAGAAAGGAGAGAAGACAACAGATAGGAGAGAGGAGAGAAGACAACACAGAATAGAGAGGAGAGAAGACAACACAGAGTAGAGAGGAGAGAAGACAACACAGAGTAGAAAGGAGAGAAGACAACACAGAGTAGAAAGGAGAGAAGACAACACAGAGGAGAGAGGAGAGAAGACAACACAGAGTAGAAAGGAGAGAAGACAACACAGAGGAGAGAGGAGAGAAGACAACACAGAGGAGAGAGGAGAGAAGACAACACAGAAGAGTGAGGAGAGAAGACAAACACAGAGTAGAGTAGAGAGAAGAGAAGACAACACAGATGAGAGAGAAGACAAACACAGAGTAGAGAGGAGAGAAGACAACACAGAGTAGAGAGGAGAGAAGACACCATAGAGTAGAAAGGAGAGAAGACAACACAGAGCAGAAAGGAGAGAAGACAACACAGAGGAGAAAGGAGAGAAGACACGACAGAGTAGAGAGGAGAGAAGACAACACAGAGTAGAGAGAAGAGAAGACAACACAGAGTAGAAAGGAGAGAAGACAACACAGAAGAGAGAGGAGAGAAGACAACACAGAGGAGAGAGGAGAGAAGACAACACAGAGTAGAGAGGAGAGAAGACAACACAGAGTAGAAAGGAGAGAAGACAACACAGAAGAGAGAGGAGAGAAGACAACACAGAGGAGAGAGGAGAGAAGACAACACAGAGTAGAGAGGAGAGAAGACAACACAGAGGAGAGAGGAGAGAAGACAACACAGAGGAGAGAGAAGAGAAGACAACACAGAGTAGAAAGGAGAGAAGACAACACAGAAGAGAGAGGAGAGAAGACAACACAGAGGAGAGAGGAGAGAAGACAACACAGAGTAGAGAGGAGAGAAGACAACACAGAGTAGAAAGGAGAGCAGACAACACAGAGTAGAGAGAAGAGAAGACAACACAGAGGAGAAAGGAGAGAAGACAACACAGAGTAGAGAGGAGAGAAGACACCACAGAGGAGAGAGGAGAGAAGACACCACAGAGGAGAGAGGAGAGAAGACACCACAGAGGAGAGAAGACAACACAGAGTAGAGAGGAGAGAAGACAACACAGAGTAGAAAGGAGAGAAGACAACAGATAGGAGAGAGGAGAGAAGACAAACAGAGTAGAGAGGAGAGAAGACAACACAGAGTAGAGAGGAGAGAAGACAACAGATAGGAGAGAGGAGAGAAGACAACACAGAGTAGAGAGGAGAGAAGACAACACAGAGTAGAAAGGAGAGAAGACAACACAGAGTAGAAAGGAGAGAAGACAACACAGAGTAGAAAGGAGAGAAGACAACAGATAGGAGAGAGGAGAGAAGACAACACAGAATAGAGAGGAGAGAAGACAACACAGAGTAGAGAGGAGAGAAGACAACACAGAGTAGAAAGGAGAGAAGACAACACAGAGTAGAAAGGAGAGAAGACAACACAGAGGAGAGAGGAGAGAAGACAACACAGAGTAGAAAGGAGAGAAGACAACACAGAGGAGAGAGGAGAGAAGACAACACAGAGGAGAGAGGAGAGAAGACAACACAGAAGAGTGAGGAGAGAAGACAAACACAGAGTAGAGTAG
This sequence comes from Salvelinus alpinus, assembly GCF_045679555.1. Taxonomy (NCBI): domain Eukaryota; kingdom Metazoa; phylum Chordata; class Actinopteri; order Salmoniformes; family Salmonidae; genus Salvelinus; species Salvelinus alpinus. The sequence goes on from NC_092092.1 coordinate 6,211,622, forward strand.
AGAGAAGAGAAGACAACACAGAGGAGAGAGAAGACAAACACAGAGTAGAGAGGAGAGAAGACAACACAGAGTAGAGAGGAGAGAAGACACCATAGAGTAGAAAGGAGAGAAGACAACACAGAGCAGAAAGGAGAGAAGACAACACAGAGGAGAAAGGAGAGAAGACAACACAGAGTAGAGAGGAGAGAAGACAACACAGAGTAGAGAGAAGAGAAGACAACACAGAGTAGAAAGGAGAGAAGACAACACATAAGAGAGAGGAGAGAAGACAACACAGAGGAGAGAGGAGAGAAGACAACACAGAGTAGAGAGGAGAGAAGACAACACAGAGTAGAAAGGAGAGAAGACAACACAGAAGAGAGAGGAGAGAAGACAACACAGAGGAGAGAGGAGAGAAGACAACACAGAGTAGAGAGGAGAGAAGACAACACAGAGGAGAGAGGAGAGAAGACAACACAGAGGAGAGAGAAGAGAAGACAACACAGAGTAGAAAGGAGAGAAGACAACACAGAAGAGAGAGGAGAGAAGACAACACAGAGGAGAGAGGAGAGAAGACAACACAGAGTAGAGAGGAGAGAAGACAACACAGAGTAGAAAGGAGAGCAGACAACACAGAGTAGAGAGAAGAGAAGACAACACAGAGGAGAGAGGAGAGAAGACAACACAGAGTAGAGAGGAGAGAAGACACCACAGAGGAGAGAGGAGAGAAGACAACACAGAGGAGAGAGGAGAGAAGACACCACAGAGGAGAGAAGACAACACAGAGTAGAGAGGAGAGAAGACAACACAGAGTAGAAAGGAGAGAAGACAACAGAGAGGAGAGAGGAGAGAAGACAAACAGAGTAGAGAGGAGAGAAGACAACACAGAGTAGAGAGGAGAGAAGACAACAGATAGGAGAGAGGAGAGAAGACAACACAGAGTAGAGAGGAGAGAAGACAACACAGAGTAGAAAGGAGAGAAGACAACACAGAGTAGAAAGGAGAGAAGACAACACAGAGTAGAAAGGAGAGAAGACAACACAGAGTAGAAAGGAGAGAAGACAACACAGAGGAGAGAGGAGAGAAGACAACACAGAGTAGAAAGGAGAGAAGACAACACAGAGGAGAGAGGAGAGAAGACAACACAGAAGAGTGAGGAGAGAAGACAAACACAGAGTAGAGTAGAGAGAAGAGAAGACAACACAGAGGAGAGAGAAGACAAACACAGAGTAGAGAGGAGAGAAGACAACACAGAGTAGAGAGAAGAGAAGACAACACATAGTAGAAAGGAGAGAAGACAACACAGAAGAGAGAGGAGAGAAGACAACACAGAGGAGAGAGGAGAGAAGACAACACAGAAGAGTGAGAAGAGAAGACAACACAGAGTAGAAAGGAGAGAAGACAACACAGAAGAGAGAGGAGAGAAGACAACACAGAGGAGAGAGGAGAGAAGACAACACAGAGTAGAGAGGAGAGAAGACAACACAGAGGAGAGAGGAGAGAAGACAACACAGAGGAGAGAGAAGAGAAGACAACACAGAGTAGAAAGGAGAGAAGACAACACAGAAGAGAGAGGAGAGAAGACAACACAGAGGAGAGAGGAGAGAAGACAACACAGAGTAGAGAGGAGAGAAGACACCACAGAGGAGAGAGGAGAGAAGACACCACAGAGGAGAGAGGAGAGAAGACAACACAGATTAGAGAGGAGAGAAGACAACACAGAGTAGAGAGGAGAGAAGACAACACAGAGTAGAGAGGAGAGAAGACAACACAGAGTAGAGAGGAGAGAAGACAACACAGAGTAGAGAAGAGAGAAGACAACACAGAGTAGAGAGGAGAGAAGACAACACAGAGGAGAGAGGAGAGAAGACAACACAGAGTAGAGAGGAGAGAAGACAACACAGAGGAGAGAGGAGAGAAGACAAACAGAGTAGAGAGGAGAGAAGACAACACAGAGTAGAGAGGAGAGAAGACAACACAGAATAGAGAGGAGAGAAGACAACACAGAGGAGAGAGGAGAGAAGACAACACAGAGTAGAAAGGAGAGAAGACAACACAGAGTAGAAAGGAGAGAAGACAACACAGAGTAGAGAGGAGAGAAGACAACACAGAGTAGAAAGGAGAGAAGACAACACAGAGTAGAGAGGAGAGAAGACAACACAGAGTAGAAAGGAGAGAAGACAAGACAGAGTAGAAAGGAAAGAAGACAACACAGAGTAGAAAGGAGAGAAGACAACACAGAGTAGAAAGGAGAGAAGACAACACAGAGTAGAAAGGAGAGAAGACAACACAGAGTAGAAAGGAGAGAAGACAACACAGAGGAGAGAGGAGAGAAGACAACACAGAGTAGAAAGGAGAGAAGACAACACAGAGTAGAAAGGAGAGAAGACAACACAGAGTAGAAAGGAGAGAAGACAACACAGAGTAGAAAGGAGAGAAGACAACACAGAGTAGAAAGGAGAGAAGACAACACAGAGGAGAGAGGAGAGAAGACAACAGTCTTCTTTCTACTTTCTACTAAAGGAGAGAAGACAACACAGAGTAGAAAGGAGAGAAGACAACACAGAGTAGAAAGGAGAGAAGACAACAGATAGGAGAGAGGAGAGTCATTACCACAGCTTTTGTCTGGCCTCTCTCCTCGCTCCTGGGGATGCATGCCCGTCTTGTATAGATGAGTCAGCTTAACTCTTCTGATAATTTCAAGCCAAGGGCTTTCTCAAAAGGAACCACAGTTATTTATTTGATTGGTCCCCCCCTGTTATGTTGAAGCACAAATTGCTTTCATAAAGTGAATTCTGCACTGCTCTGGCTTTGTCCCCCGATTGGACCAGACATTGACCCTATCAGTGATTAGCAGGGACCGGATCCCCCATCTGCCAATAAGGGCATTAGACGCTGGGCACACACTGAGCATGACATTTAAGCCGCCCAATAAACATGGGCTAGCTAATCAAAGTGACTGACATGCTAATCAAAGTGGCTGAGGCCTCCCCAGTCCATCAGGACACAGATAGATGTCTCATTGGAGCAGGAGGGAGGGACAGGGATGTTGTGTGTGTGTGATGGAGGGAGGGACAGGGATGTTGTGTGTGTGTGATGGAGGGAGGGACAGGGATGTTGTGTGTGTGTGATGGAGGGAGGGACAGGGATGTTGTGTGTGTGTGATGGAGGGAGGGACAGGGATGTTGTGTGTGTGTGATGGAGGGAGGGACAGGGATGTTGTGTGTGTGTGATGGAGGGAGGGACAGGGATGTTGTGTGTGTGTGTGATGGAGGGAGGGACAGGGATGTTGTGTGTGTGTGATGGAGGGAGGGACAGGGATGTTGTGTGTGTGTGATGGAGGGAGGGACAGGGATGTTGTGTGTGTGTGATGGAGGGAGGGACAGGGATGTTGTGTGTGTGTGATGGAGGGAGGGACAGGGATGTTGTGTGTGTGTGATGGAGGGAGGGACAGGGATGTTGTGTGTGTGTGATGGAGGGAGGGACAGGGATGTTGTGTGTGTGTGATGGAGGGAGGGACAGGGATGTTGTGTGTGTGTGATGGAGGGAGGGACAGGGATGTTGTGTGTGTGTGATGGAGGGAGGGACAAGGATGTTGTGTGTGTGTGATGGAGGGAGGGACAGGGATGTTGTGTGTGTGTGATGGAGGGAGGGACAGGGATGTTGTGTGTGTGTGATGGAGGGAGGGACAGGGATGTTGTGTGTGTGTGAGGGAGGGAGGGACAGGGATGTTGTGTGTGTGTGATGGAGGGAGGAACAGGGATGTTGTGTGTGTGTGATGGAGGGAGGGACAGGGATGTTGTGTGTGTGTGATGGAGGGAGGGACAGGGATGTTGTGTGTGTGTGATGGAGGGAGGGACAGGGGTGTTGTGTGTGTGTGATGGAGGGAGGGACAGGGATGTTGTGTGTGTGTGATGGAGGGAGGGACAGGGATGTTGTGTGTGTGTGTGATGGAGGGAGGGACAGGGATGTTGTGTGTGTGTGATGGAGGGAGGGACAGGGATGTTGTGTGTGCGTGATGGAGGGAGGGACAGGGATGTTGTGTGTGTGTGATGGAGGGAGGGACAGGGATGTTGTGTGTGTGTGATGGAGGGAGGGACAGGGATGTTGTGTGTGTGTGATGGAGGGAGGGACAGGGATGTTGTGTGTGTGTGATGGAGGGAGGGACAGGGATGTTGTGTGTGTGTGAGGGAGGGAGGGACAGGGATGTTGTGTGTGTGTGATGGAGGGAGGGACAGGGATGTTGTGTGTGTGTGATGGAGGGAGGGACAGGGATGTTGTGTGTGTGTGATGGAGGGAGGGACAGGGATGTTGTGTGTGTGTGAGGGAGGGAGGGACAGGGATGTTGTGTGTGTGTGATGGAGGGAGGGACAGGGATGTTGTGTGTTGGAGGGAGGGAGGGACAGGGATGTTGTGTGTGTGTGATGGAGGGAGGGACAGGGATGTTGTGTGTGTGTGATGGAGGGAGGGACAGGGATGTTGTGTGTGTGTGATGGAGGGAGGGACAGGGATGTTGTGTGTGTGTGATGGAGGGAGGGACAGGGATGTTGTGTGTGTGTGTGATGGAGGGAGGGACAGGGATGTTGTGTGTTGGAGGGAGGGACAGGGATGTTGTGTGTGTGTGATGGAGGGAGGGACAGGGATGTTGTGTGTGTGTGATGGAGGGAGGGACAGGGATGTTGTGTGTGTGTGATGGAGGGAGGGACAGGGATGTTGTGTGTGTGTGATGGAGGGAGGGACAGGGATGTTGTGTGTGTGTGATGGAAGGAGGGACAGGGATGTTGTGTGTGTGTGATGGAGGGAGGGACAGGGATGTTGTGTGTTGGAGGGAGGGAGGGACAGGGATGTTGTGTGTGTGTGATGGAGGGAGGGACAGGGATGTTGTGTGTTGGAGGGAGGGAGGGACAGGGATGTTGTGTGTTGGAGGGAGGGAGGGACAGGGATGTTGTGTGTGTGTGATGGAGGGAGGGACAGGGATGTGTGTGTGTGAGGGAGGGAGGGACATTGCTGGATGGGTGGATGACTGGCTGCCTCTACTCTCCATTCCCTCTCCCCTCAGGGGTCAGACCAAGCACCAATCAGACCAAGCACCAATCAGACCAAGCACCAATCAGACCAAGCACCAATCAGACAAAGCACCAGGCAGACCAAGCACCAATCAGACCAAGCACCAATCAGACCAAGCACCAGGCAGGCCAAGCACCAATCAGGCAAAGCACCAGTCAGGCCAAGCACCAATCAGGCCAAGCACCAGGCAGGCCAAGCACCAATCAGACCAAGCACCAGGCAGGCCAAGCACCAATCAGACCAAGCACCAATCAGACCAAACACCAGGCAGGCCAAGCACCAATCAGACCAAGCACCAATCAGACCAAGCACCAATCAGACCAAGCACCAGGCAGGCCAAGCACCAATCAGACCAAGCACCAATCAGACCAAGCACCAATCAGACCAAGCACCAATCAGACCAAGCACCAATCAGACCAAGCACCAGGCAGACCAAGCACCAATCAGACCAAGCACCAGGCAGGCCAAGCACCAATCAGACCAAGCACCAGGCAGGCCAAGCACCAATCAGACCAAGCACCAGGCAGGCCAAGCACCAATCAGACCAAGCACCAGGCAGGCCAAGCACCAATCAGACCAAGCACCAGGCAGGCCAATCACCAGGCAGACCAAGCACCAGGCAGGCCAAGCACCAGGCAGGCCAAGCACCAGGCAGGCCAAGCACCAATCAGACCAAGCACCAGGCAGGCCAATCACCAGGCAGACCAAGCACCAGGCAGGCCAAGCACCAGGCAGGCCAAGCACCAGGCAGGCCAAGCACCAATCAGACCAAGCACCAGGCAGGCCAAGCACCAGGCAGGCCAGCAACCGGCCAGGGCAATAGTTAACAATGCACCAATCACAGACAACTTTTTAAGCAGCTTGTTAGGTAAGAGAGAGAGAGAGGGATGGAAAAATAACTGGGTTAAGAGATTTCATGTGCTGCTGAAAATGTGACACTTGCCAGAGGTCCAAACGTTCCCACTGAGAGAGAAAGGTAGAGAAAGAGAGAGAGAGAGAGAGAGAGAGAGAGAGAGAGAGAGAGAGAGAGAGAGAGAGAGAGAGAGAGAGAGAGAGAGAGGACAAAGAGAGAGAGCGAGATAGCTGAGAGAGAGAGAGAGAGAGAGAGAGAGAGAGAGAGAGCTGAGAGAGAGAGAGAGAGAGAGAGAGAGAGAGGACAAAGAGAGAGAGCGAGATAGCTGAGAGAGAGAGAGAGAGAGAGAGAGAGAGAGAGAGAGAGGAGAGAGAGAGAGAGGAGAGAGAGGACAAAGAGAGAGAGCGAGATAGCTGAGAGAGAGAGAGAGAGAGAGAGAGAGAGAGAGAGAGAGAGAGAGAGATAGCTGAGAAAGAGAGAGAGAGAGAGAGTGAGAGATATATGAGAAAGAGAGAGTGAGATATATATATATATATAAATAGACAGAGGACAAAGAAAGAGAGATAGATGAGAGTGAGATATATATATATATATATATATAGAAAGAGGACAAATAGAGAGAGATATATGATATATATATATATATATATATATATATATAAATAGAGGACAAAGAGAGAGAGATAGATGAGAGATAGATACATACATATATAGATAGATACATATACATATAGATAGATATATATATATATAGATAGAGGACAAAGAGAGAGAGAGAGAGAGAGATAGAGATAGAGCTATATATAGATAATATAAAGATAGAGATAGAGATAGATAGATATATATATAGATAGAGATATATAGATATATATATAGATAGAGATAGATAGAGATAGAGAGAGATAGAGATATATAGAGATAGAGATATATATAGATATAGATAGATAGAGATATATAGATATATATATAGATAGATAGAGATATATATAGATAGAGATAGATAGAGATAGATAGATATATATATAGATAGAGATAGATAGATATATATATAGATAGAGATAGAGAGATAGAGAGATATAGAGATATATAGAGATAGAGATAGATAGAGATATATATAGATAGAGATAGATAGAGATAGAGATATATATAGATAGAGATAGATAGATAGAGAGAGAGATAGATAGAGATAGAGAGATATAGAGATAGATAGAGATAGAGATATATAGAGATATATAGAGATAGAGATAGATAGAGATATATATAGATAGAGATAGATAGAGATAGATAGAGATATATATAGATAGATAGATAGATAGATAGATAGATAGATAGATAGATAGATAGATAGATAGATAGATAGAGAGAGAGATATATATAGATAGCCATTGATATATATATAGGCCTCCTTGCTCGCACACACTTTTTCAGTTCTGCCCACAAATGTTCTATAGGATTGAGGTCAGGGCTTTGTGATGGCCACTCCAATACCTTGACTTTGTTGTCCTTAAGCCATTTTGCCACAACTTCGGAAGCATGCTTGGGGTC
>NC_092092.1:6226565-6239065 GCF_045679555.1 Salvelinus alpinus
TGACAGGTTATGACAGTGTTATGTCCATATTATGCCAGGTTATGACAGCTGTTATGACATATTACGCCATGGTTATGACCATGTCATAACGTGTTATGACGCTGGGTGTCAAGTAAAGTGTTACTGAGTAACTTTTTACACTCTGTAGAGTGGGACCATTTGCTATCTGAAGTAGTGTCAAAATGAACTCTTTAGGTGCTGATTTAACACCCCGACAATGTACTGTGTACCCGCTCATAATATAGTGATAACACACTAAACGGCTCACTCCTTATCAAATGATTGCCTGGGATTGAAATCACATAATTGGAAGAAAGCGACGAGCAAGAACGAGAAGAGAAAAAAAAGCCATTAAAAATATATATATATGATCCAGTAGGGAGATGTATCTCATTTACATAAGTATTCACACCCCTGAGTCAATACTTTGTTGAACTATTATGAATTAATTTTCATCAGATGATTGTTCGCAAATTATAAAACGCCATCTGATTAGCTAGACAGCGATTTGAAATTACATTCCACACAAAAGACATGGGTGAGTCATAGCGATAAAGAGAAAACACATCATTAATCTACACACTAGACCTCTACAGAGTGAGTCATTACTCTACACACTAGACCTCTACAGAGTGAGTCATTACTCTACACACTAGACCTCTACAGAGTGAGTCATTACTCTACACACTAGACCTCTACAGAGTGAGTCATTACTCTACACACTAGACCTCTACAGAGTGAGTCATTACTCTACACACTAGACCTCTACAGAGTGAGTCATTACTCTACACACTAGACCTCTACAGAGTGAGTCATTACTCTACACACTAGACCTCTACAGAGTGAGTCATTACTCTACACACTAGACCTCTACAGAGTGAGTCATTACTCTACACACTAGACCTCTACAGAGTGAGTCATTACTCTACACACTAGACCTCTACAGAGTGAGTCATTACTCTACACACTAGACCTCTACAGAGTGAGTCATTACTCTACACACTAGACCTGTACAGAGTGAGTCATTACTCTACACACTAGACCTCTACAGAGTGAGTCATTACTCTACACACTAGACCTCTACAGAGTGAGTCATTACTTTACACACTAGACCTGTACAGAGTGAGTCATTACTCTACACACTAGACCTCTACAGAGTGAGTCATTAATCTACACACTAGACCTCTACAGAGTGAGTCATTACTCTACACACTAGACCTGTACAGAGTGAGTCATTACTCTACACACTAGACCTCTACAGAGTGAGTCATTACTCTACACACTAGACCTCTACAGAGTGAGTCATTACTCTACACACTAGACCTCTACAGAGTGAGTCATTACTCTACACACTAGACCTCTACAGAGTGAGTCATTACTCTACACACTAGACCTCTACAGAGTGAGTCATTACTCTACACACTAGACCTCTACAGTGAGTCATTACTCTACACACTAGACCTCTACAGAGTGAGTCATTACTCTACATTACTCTCCTTCATCGTGCACTACCCAGAGGATCCTGGTCAAAAGTAGCACACTTTATAGGGAATAGGGTACAATTTGGGACACAAACAGAGACACTGTGACAAAGTACTGTAGCTAGCACTACTGACCGGTCGCTGATGGACAGAGAACTTGGCAGGGAACATCCTTTGTCCCAGTCACCATCCATCACATCCTAAAGAGAAAAAAATCACTCAAGGATAAAATGTTGATCCCTTGAGGATGGATTCTAACCAAGATGAATTGTATTTACACATTATTTAATAATCAATCAATCAAATGTATTTATAAACCCCTTTTTACATCAGCAGATGTCACAAAGTGCTTGAGAGTCGGGAAGAAAGTTCAGGGAGTGAGTGTTATAATAAATAAATGCAACATAATACAAAACAAGAACAACGCCCAGACTAAACAATGTAACAGAACCAATAACCAATCGGGAAGGAACCAAAGAGAGTGACAGATATAGGGAAGGAACCAAAGGGAGTGACAGATATAGGGAAGGAACCAAAGGGAGTGACAGATATAGGGAAGGAACCAAAGGGAGTGACAGATATAGGGAAGGAACCAAAGGGAGTGACAGATATAGGGAAGGAACCAAAGGGAGTGACAGATATAGGGAAGGAACCAAAGGGAGTGACAGATATAGGGAAGGAACCAAAGGGAGTGACAGATATAGGGAAGGAACCAAAGGGAGGGACATATATAGGGAAGGAACCAAAGGGAGTGACAGATATAGGGAAGGAACCAAAGGGAGGGACATATATAGGGAAGGAACCAAAGGGAGGGACATATATAGGGAAGGAACCAAAGAGAGTGACATATATAGGGAAGGAACCAAAGGGAGGGACATATATAGGGAAGGAACCAAAGGGAGTGACAGATATAGGGAAGGAACCAAAGGGAGTGACAGATATAGGGAAGGACCAAAGGGAGTGACAGATATAGGGAAGGAACCAAAGGGAGTGACAGATATAGGGAAGGAACCAAAGGGAGTGACAGATATAGGGAAGGAACCAAAGGGAGTGACAGATATAGGGAAGGAACCAAAGGGAGTGACAGATATAGGGAAGGAACCAAAGGGAGTGACAGATATAGGGAAGGAACCAAAGGGAGTGACATATATAGGGAAGGAACCAAAGGGAGGGACATATATAGGGAAGGAACCAAAGGGAGGGACATATATAGGGAAGGAACCAAAGGGAGGGACATATATAGGGAAGGAACCAAAGAGAGTGACATATATAGGGAAGGAACCAAAGGGAGGGACATATATAGGGAAGGAACCAAAGGGAGTGACAGATATAGGGAAGGAACCAAAGGGAGTGACAGATATAGGGAAGGAACCAAAGGGAGGGACATATATAGGGAAGGAACCAAAGGGAGGGACATATATAGGGAAGGAACCAAAGGGAGGGACATATATAGGGAAGGAACCAAAGGGAGTGACATATATAGGGAAGGAACCAAAGGTAGTGACACATATAGGGAAGGAACCAAAGGGAGTGACATATATAGGGAAGGAACCAAAGGGAGTGACATATATAGAGAAGGAACCAAAGGGAGTGACAGATATAGGGAAGGAACCAAAGGGAGTGACATATATAGGGAAGGAACCAAAGGGAGGGACATATATAAGGAAGGAACCAAAGGGAGTGACATATATAGGGAAGGAACCAAAGGTAGTGACATATATAGAGAAGGAACCAAAGGGAGTGACAGATATAGGGAAGGAACCAAAGGGAGTGACATATATAGGGAAGGAACCAAAGGGAGTGACATATATAGGGAAGGAACCAAAGGGAGTGACATATATAGAGAAGGAACCAAAGGGAGTGACAGATATAGGGAAGGAACCAAAGGGAGTGACAGATATAGGGAAGGAACCAAAGGGAGGGACATATATAGGGAAGGAACCAAAGGGAGGGACATATATAGGGAAGGAACCAAAGGGAGTGACATATATAGGGAAGGAACCAAAGGTAGTGACATATATAGGGAAGGAACCAAAGGGAGTGACATATATAGAGAAGGAACCAAAGGGAGTGACAGATATAGGGAAGGAACCAAAGGGAGTGACATATATAGGGAAGGAACCAAAGGGAGGGACATATATAGGGAAGGAACCAAAGGGAGTGACATATATAGGGAAGGAACCAAAGGTAGTGACATATATAGAGAAGGAACCAAAGGGAGTGACAGATATAGGGAAGGAACCAAAGGGAGTGACATATATAGGGAAGGAACCAAAGGGAGTGACATATATAGGGAAGGAACCAAAGGGAGTGACATATATAGAGAAGGAACCAAAGGGAGTGACAGATATAGGGAAGGAACCAAAGGGAGTGACATATATAGGGAAGGAACCAAAGGGAGTGACAGATATAGGGAAGGAACCAAAGGGAGTGACATATATAGGGAAGGAACCAAAGGGAGTGACATATATAGAGAAGGAACCAAAGGGAGTGACAGATATAGGGAAGGAACCAAAGGGAGTGACATATATAGGGAAGGAACCAAAGGGAGTGACATATATAGGGAAGGAACCAAAGGGAGTGACATATATAGAGAAGGAACCAAAGGGAGTGACAGATATAGGGAAGGAACCAAAGGGAGTGACAGATATAGGGAAGGAACCAAAGGGAGTGACATATATAGGGAAGGAACCAAAGGGAGTGACATATATAGGGACGGAACCAAAGGGAGTGACATATATAGAGAAGGAACCAACGGGAGTGACATATATAGGGAAGGAACCAAAGGGAGTGACAGATATCAGGCAGGAACCAAAGGGAGTGACATATATCAGGCAGGAACCAAAGGGGGTGACAGATATAGGGAAGGAACCAAAGGGAGTGACAGATATAGGGAAGGAACCAAAGGGAGTGACAGATATAGAGAAGGAACCAAAGGGAGTGACAGATATAGGGAAGGAACCAAAGGGAGTGACAGATATCAGGCAGGAACCAAAGGGAGTGACAGATATAGGGAAGGAACCAAAGGGAGTGACATATATAGGGAAGGAACCAACGGGAGGGACAGATATAGGGAAGGAACCAAAGGGAGTGACATATATAGGGAAGGAACCAAAGGGAGTGACAGATATAGGGAAGGAACCAAAGGGAGTGACATATATAGGGAAGGAACCAAAGGGAGTGACAGATATAGGGAAGGAACCAAAGGGAGTGACAGATATAGGGAAGGTAATCAGGGAGGTGATGGAGTCCAGGTGAGTCTGATGACACGCAGGTGAGCGTAACGATGGTGACAGGTGTGCGCCATAAAGAGCAGCCTGGTGACCTAGAGGCCGGAGAGGGAGGACACGTGATACTTCAGAAAGTATTCGTACACCGTCACTAAGTTGAACTATTCCACATGTTGTTGTGTTACAGCCTGAATTAAAAAATATATTAAATATTGATTTTTTTCTTACCCTTCTACACACAACACTCCATCGTGACAAAGTGAAAACACATTTTTAGAAATTTTAGCAAATTTATTGAAAATAAAATAAATAAAATATCTAATTTACATCAGTCTGGGTAGTTCCATATGGTTGTGCTCTTGGAAACTCTCAACACTCTAGAACTTGTTTTACACCCTTCCCCAGATATATATATGCAACAATTCTATCTCAGATATCTACAGTTCCTTCATGGTATAGTCTCTGCCCGGACATGCACTGTCAACTGTGGGACCTTATATAGACAAGTGTGCTTCTTTCTAAATCATGTCCAAACCATTGAATCGGCCACAAGTTGGACTCCAATCAAGTTTCAGCAGCATATCAAGGATGACACACACACACTTCTACACCTGCTTCTACACCTGCATTGCTTGCTGTTTGGGGTTTTAGGCTGGGTGTCTGTACAGCACTTCGAGATATTAGCTGATGTACGAAGGGCTATATAAAATAAACTTGATTTGATTTGATGATCAAAAGATGCACCGGAGCTCAATTTGGAGTGTCATAGAAAAGGGGTGTGAATACTTATGTAAATTAGATATTTCTGTATTTCATTTTCAATTAATTTGCTAAAATTTCTAAAAACATGTTTTCACTTTGTCATGGGGTATTGTGTGTAGATGGGCGAGAAAAAAAAATATTGAATCCATTTTGAATTCAGGCTGTAACACAGCAAAATGTGGACTAAGTCAAGGGGTATGAATACGTTGTGAAGGTACTGTAAATGCAATGGGGATGACATATCGTTGGGAACCAACACTGTAACCGATCACCTGCAGACAAAGGGAGAAGCTGTCAGTTTCCCCCCCCCCCCGCTTCCCTCCCTCCATCCCCTGCCTTCAGACTCGTGATCCCTCATCGGCTATGAGGAAGGACAGTGGCAGAGTGGAGAGGACTCCCTTTATGCCTGAAGGTCAGGGTGAGGACAGTATGGGTGTGTGTCCTGTAAGCAGCAGAAGAGGAAAGGAGGACAGAGCAGAGCGTCAGCCGCAGTCACCTCTGTGCTAATCAGCCTGCTGGCTGGCTGACGAGGTGTCAGTTAGTGGCGGGGAGAGCTTCTCCCTTTGCTTTTTGGCAGCAAATTATAGGGGCTGGTGGAGCAACTGTGTGTGTGTGTGTGTGTGTGTGTGTGTGTGTGTGTGTGTGTGTGTGTGTGTGTGTGTGTGTGTGTGTGTGTGTGTGTGTGTGTGTGTGTGTGTGCGTGTGCGTGTGCGTGTGCGTGTGCGTGTGCGTGTGCGTGTGTGTGTGCGTGTGCGTGTGTGATGTGATGTGCCAGCAGCTAGTTTTGCACTTTTTTTTGTCCGCCCCGTCTCCATGCCTCCCTCCTTCCGTCCTCCCCCCCCTTCCTCTTTGCTTACATAGACATTATGCTACAGTGACTGTAGTTCATCCCTGCTTCCCCCGCTGCAGTAAGGGCAAAGAGACACAGCTACCATTGAATGCTATCTATCTGCAATATGCCGGTGTTATCAGAGTGTGGCAACATTTCACGTTACAGGGCTGTTGAGGCAGACTCAATAGCCTGGGTTCAGACATGGGTTCAAATGGTATTTCAAATCTTTCAAACACTCTAGAAGGGCTTGCCTGAGTTTGGCTGGCATAACACAAAACACATCCCTCCAGGCAGGTTAAAACCAACGTATTCGATGCATTTCAAATCCTATTTGAACCCAGGTCTACCTGGGTGTGGTTACCATAGGAGACATGTTGGGTGTGTCAGAGAGATGTCTGGGATGGGAAGGGTTCTATCTCTGTGAGAGGGAGCATGACCTAACAGTGGTGTAGCTCCTTTCTCATTGGGCAGTGAGTTCTCCCTATCAGACTGGTTGGCACGATGAAGGGTCTTTTATATCCCAGGGTTACTCCTGACCATCTGCACCAAGTCATTAACAGGCCGTTTCACACTCAATTGTTTCACACACGTCGTCTTTTTCATTTCGCCAATTACAGTGCTACCAGTTTTATTGGGATCAAGCTTAATGAGAAAGTAGAGTTTGTTTCCTGGATGTACGGTAAATGGCTTTAGATCAGGTCTCTTCATTATGAGCGTGTTGTATTGGATAAATCCGGGCTGCAGAAGAAGTGTAGGTTAATTCAATGCGGCATCATGGACGCCGTGTCAAGCAGTGGAGATCACATTGCGGGGCACACTACTCAGTGGTAAGAAAAACAAGACCGTGGTATGCTGTGCTGCAGACTGTGTGTGTGTGTGAGGGATAGAGAGAGAGAGGGGGGGGGGGGGGGCAGGGAAGGAATAGAGGGGGAGAAAAGGAGGGTGTAGAGGTTGAGGGGGAGAAAAGGAGGGTGTATAGGTTGAGGGGGAGAAAAGGAGGGTGTAGAGGATGAGGGGGAGAAAAGGAGGGTGTAGAGGATGAGGGGGAGAAAAGGAGGGTGTAGAGGTTGAGGGGGAGACAAGGAGGGTGTAGAGGTTGAGGGGGAAACAAGGAGGGTGTAGAGGTTGAGTGGGAGAAAAGGAGGGTGTGGAGGTTGAGGGGGAGACAAGGAGGGTGTAGAGGTTGAGGGGGAGAAAAGGAGGGTGTAGAGGTTGAGGGGGAGACAAGGAGGGTGTAGAGGTTGAGGGGGAGACAAGGAGGGTGTAGAGGTTGAGGGGGAGAAAAGGAGGGTGTAGAGGTTGAGGGGGAGAAAAGGAGGGTGTAGAGGTTGAGGGGGAGAAAAGGAGGGTGTAGAGGTTGAGGGGGAGACAAGGAGGGTGTAGAGGTTGAGGGGGAGACAAGGAGGGTGTAGAGGTTGAGGGGGAGACAAGGAGGGTGTAGAGGTTGAGGGGGAGAAAAGGAGGGTGTAGAGGTTGAGGGGGAGAAAATGAGGGTGTAGAGGTTGAGGGGGAGACAAGGAGGGTGTAGAGGTTGAGGGGGAGACAAGGAGGGTGTAGAGGTTGAGGGGGAGAAAAGGAGGGTGTAGAGGTTGAGGGGGAGAAAAGGGGGGTGTAGATGTTGAGGGGGAGACAAGGAGGGTGTAGAGGTAGAGGGGGAGACAAGGAGGGTGTAGAGGTAGAGGGGGAGAAAAGGAGGGTGTAGAGGTTGAGGGGGAAAAAAAAGAGGGTGTAGAGGTTGAGGGGGAGACAAGGAGGGTGTAGAGGTTGAGGGGGAGACAAGGAGGGTGTAGAGGTTGAGGGGGAGAAAAAGGAGGGTGTAGAGGTTGAGGGGGAGAAAAGGAGGGTGTAGAGGTTGAGGGGGAGAAAAGGAGGGTGTATAGGTTGAGGGGGAGACAAGGAGGGTGTAGAGGTTGAGGGGGAGAAAAAGGAGGGTGTAGAGGTTAAGGGGGAGAAGAGGAGGGTGTAGAGGTTGAGGGGGACACAAAGAGGGTGTAGAGGTTGAGGGGGAGAAAAAGGAGGGTGTAGAGGTTGAGGGGCGAGCAAGAAAGAGAGATACAGTGATCCCTCGCCACTTCGCGGTTCACTTATCGCGGATTCGCTATTTCGCGGATTTTCATAATGCAATTTTTTTTTTTTTTTGGTGCATTGTGCTCTGCATTCTGATTCGCTAAAAACTCACTCCCGCTTCTTGTATCAAAACATGCTACGAATTGTGCTATCATTTTGTCGTCTCGTGCAGTTATGTGTACGTACATAAAACAGCTTGGCAAATTTACATTAAGTTGGCCAAATTATCTTGTAATTTCGAACATCTCCTAAACCCATAATGTCGACGAAACGGCCTACACGTGAGTCACTGTATTTGTATACATGTAATAGTTGCTAATTGTAAAAAAAAAAAAAGTTTTCTATTTCGCGGATTTCACTTATCGCGGGTCATTTTCGGAACGTAACCCCCGCGATAAACGAGGGATTACTGTAATGTCAACCAAGGGGCGAGGAGGGATGGGGGAAGGGGGAAGGGACAGGGGCTAACTGGGCCAACGCACAGATACCACACACACACCTCCCCATTCAATTACAGTCAATCATCTTTAGCACCATGTCCTTCACATACACACACACACACACACACACACACACACACACGCACGCACGCACGCACGCACGCACGCAATACACCAGGCCTCCATTTCTGATGCTATAACACTGACTTTGGTCAAAACTTCAACTCTAAACAGCAACATCGTTCACTGCTGCATCACTGTTGGTATTCATCACTGTTGGTATTCGTCACTGTTGGTATTCATCACTGTTGGAATTCATCACTGTTTCAATTCAAAATAAGAAAAATACATAATCTCCTTTCACTTCCCAACTTACCTCCGTTTTTCCATCTCTTCTTTCTTTCCTTCCCTCTGCATTTGTTGTTGCTCTTTGTGCAGTGCAGGTCCCAGCTTTCCTAGCAACAGCAACAGCCTGGCTGGCTGGCTGGCTGGCTGGCTGGCTGGCTGGCCAGCTGCCACCATCTGGCCGGAGTTCAAAATGGACTCTCTCTGAGGAATGGCAGTCAGTCTGTCAGTCTCCCTCCCTCCCTCTCTCCCCCCTCTCTCTCCCTCTCTCTCGCTCTCTCTCTCCCTCTCTCTCTCTCTCCCTCTCTCTCTCTCCCTCTCTCTCTCTCCCTCTCTCTTTCTCCCTCCCTCTCTTTCTCTCTCTCTCTCTTTCCCTCTCGCTCTCTCCCTCTCTCTCTGTATCTCTCTCTCTCTATCGCTCTCTCTCTCTCCCCCCTCTCTTTCAAATTCAAATTCAAGCTGCTTTATTGGCATGAAAAACATTGTGTCAACATTGCCAAAGCAACAATGTATACATTGTAATAAAATTATAAACAATAACAAATAATAATATAAAATGGCAGTAAATAATAATACAAAATTAAATACAAAAATAATAACAATAAAATGGTAACAGTCAATAGTTGAATGTAATGTAATAAATATAAAAATATAAATGGAAAATTAAACTATAACTAACTTATAACTAAATTACATCAGTACTAGAAGAGGACTGGCCACCCCTCATAGCCTGGTTCCTCTCTAGGTTTCTTCCTAGGTTTTGGCCTTTCTAGGGAGTTTTTCCTAGCCACCGTGCTTCTACACCTGCATTGCTTGCTGTTTGGGGTTTTAGGCTGGGTTTCTGTACAGCACTTTGAGATATCAGCTGATGTACGAAGGGCTATATAAAATAAACTTGATTGATTGATTGATACTACAACTACTATCATCATTACCACTACTACCACCACCATCACTAAACTGCTATCATTACCATTACCACCCATACCACTACTACTTGGAATGATAAACAACAATAATAATAGTAATAATAATAATAGTAATAACAATAACAGTCATAATAAGTAAGTTACTGTTTACTATGCAGATGTTATTATTCAGTGTCCCTTAGGCTATGGCAGGCAAATACATATTTGGCTACAAGAGGAGCCATTGCTCCTTCGATCATGAGTATTTTTAGTTTTTCCTCTGGGTTTAATAAGTTAAAATTTGGAATAAATGTAGTCATTTCTGTGAATAATGAATCTATTGGTGAGGAATATTTATCACAGTAGAGGAGAAAGTGCATCTCTGTTTCTACCTCCGCTGTCGTGCAGTGACCACATACTTCCTCTTTGGGTAGCCATGTCTTTTTATGTCTGCTCGTTTCTATTGCCAATTGGTGGTCACTCAGCCTGTACTTGGTAAGGATCTGTGTCTGCTTCGTATCTCTGACAGAGTAGAGATAATCAGCCAATTCATATTCTCTGTTTAGGGTCAGATAGCAATTTAGTCGGCTTTGGGATTTTGTTTCGTTTTTCCAATGTAGTATATGAATCCTTTGATTGGTTCATGATTTTGTTTATTGGAATTCTTTCTTTTGAAGCAGTGCTGGTGTCAGCTTGGTTGGTTAGGTCCAACACCAGCTGACTGAGAGGGCTCGTTTCTGGGCTCAGCTCTTGGGTTTGAAGTGCTTTAAATTGCAGACTCGAATTTGGACTTGAATTTAGATGTAGCCAAAATTTTTATGATATTTTCTGTATTTTCATTATTACTGGAAAGCGGCCCAATTCTGCCCTACATGCATTAGTTGGTGTATTTCTCTGGACTTGTAGGATTTTCCGACAGTATTCCGCAATTAGGGCTTCAATTGGATGTTTGTCCCACATTTTAAAGTCCAGTTTAATGAGTCGCCCCCAAACCTCACTTCCGTAAAGAGCTATTGGTAGGATTACACTGTCAAATATTTTGGTCCAAATTCTAATTGGGATGTTGATTTTGAATAATTTCATTTTTATTGCATACAATGCTCTGCGGACCAAGGTAGGTGTAATTTTTTGTGTGTTCAATTATGGTGTTGTTCAGAGTGAATTTATATTTGTGTTTCTGACATCTGTTTTTTTTGTGGAAAATGATTTTAGATTTTGGAAAATTTACTGCCAATATTGCTCTAGAATATTAATGTTCTGTTGAAGACCTTCTTTGGTTGGTGATAGAAGTACCAAGTCATCAGCAAATAGCAGGTATTTCACCTCTGTGTCAAATAGTGTGAGTCCTGGGGCTGGAGAATGGTCCAACATGTCTGCTAATTCATTGATATAAATGTTGAAAAGATTTGGACTCAAACTGCAGCCTTGTCTCACACCTCGACGTTGTGAAAATAATTCTGTTCTTTAGTTTTTGATTTGTATTGCACACTTGTTTTCTGTGTACATACATTTTATTAAGTCATACACCTTACCACCAAGCCCACTTTGTAGAATTTTGTAGAATAGCCCTTCGTGCCAAATAGAATCAAATGCTTTTTTAAAGTCAATAAAGCAAGCAAAGATTTTGCCCTCTTTTTTTTGGTGGACGTGTTTATTAATTAGTGTGTGTAAGGTATATATGGTCAGTAGTGCGATGGTTAGGGAGAAAGCCAATTTGACATTTAGTTATTACATTTTTTTCTTGAAGAAAGGTTTGAATTCTTGAATTAAAAATGCTAAAAACTTTTCCCAAGTTACTGTTTACGCAAATTCCCCTGTAAATATTGGGGTCTGATTTGTCTCCACTTTTGTGGATAGAGGAGATGAGCCCCTGGTTCCAGACATCAGGGAAGCAGCCAGAAGTTAAAACCATGTTGAACAATTTAAGCACAGCATTTTCCAACTCAGGTGTGCTGTTTTTCAGCATTTCATTTCTGATGTTGTCTAGACAACAAGCCTTCTTTGATTTAATAGATTTGAGCTTTTCATTTAGTTCTTGTTGGGTTATTGGGTAATCTAATGGATTTTGGTTGTTTTTAATGACTGATTCAAGGTGTTAAATTTTTCTTTAATTTCTAATTGGTTTCCCTCTCGCTCTCTCTCTCCCTCTCTCTCTGTCTCTCTCTCTCTCTCTCTCTCTCTCTCTCTCTCTCTCTCTCTCTCTCTCTCTCTCCCTCTCGCTCTCTCGCTCTCTCTCTCCCTGCTCAGTGCCTGCCACAGTGTGTACATGTGTTTCTGTGTGTGAGTGTATAGTGCGTAGTGTGTATGTGTATAGTGCGTAGTGTGTGTGTGTGTGTGTGTGTGTGTGTGTGTGTGTGTGTGTGTGTGTGTGTGTGTGTGTGTGTGTGTGTGTGTGTGTGTGTATAGTGAGGTGTGTGTGTGTGTGTGTGTGTATA
>NC_092092.1:6241565-6254065 GCF_045679555.1 Salvelinus alpinus
ATATGTTGTGTTGTAATGTGTTGTGTTGTAATGTGTTGTAATGTGTTGTGTTGTAATGTGTTGTAATGTGTTGTAATGTGTTGTAATGTGTTGTGTTGTAATGTGTTGTAATGTGTTGTGTTGTAATGTGTTGTAATGTGTTGTAATGTGTTGTGTTATAATGTGTTGTAATGTGTTGTAATGTGTTGTGTTGTAATGTGTTGTAATATGTTGTAATGTGTTGTGTTGTAATGTGTTGTGTTATAATGCGTTGTAATGTAATGTGTTGTGTTGCTGCTCGCTGGTTAGGGTACTGAGACAGGGGATCTGGCCCTGCGTCTCAAATTGAACCCTTTCCTGTATACAGTGCACTACTTTTGACCAAGGCCCATAGGGTGCACTGTGTAGGGCATTAAATGGCTGTGCCTCTGTGGCTGGATGGGGATAGGTACTGTGGAAGTGCCAATGGCTGTGTATCTGTGGCTGGATGGGGATAGGTACTGTGGAAGTGCCAATGGCTGTGTATCTGTGGCTGGATGGGGATAGGTACTGTGGAAGTGCCAATGGCTGTGTCTCTGTGGCTGGATGGGGATAGGTACTGTGGAAGTGCCAATGGGACCCGAACAAAGAGATTGATCCCTTGATTTGACAAAGATGTCCAAGAGGGATTCAGAGATTCTCGTATTCCGGTTCAGTCGTGTTTACATTCTGAGCGGGAACTGACAAAGGACAGTGCACTACTTTTGACCAAGACCCAATAGTAAATAGGTTGCCATTTGGAACGCGGCCAAACACCCAACTGTGTCCCTTCTTTCTCTCCCAAAATCCAATCCCACGGAGGGAAGAGCTTCCCTGCGTCAAACTGTCGGACGTGGCAACAAAAAAAAAAAAACATTACATGTGCTGTGTTTGCTAATGCGAAGCAGAGGCTAAAAAGAGGCCACAGAGACTCTGGAGAACAGAGTGAAATGACACTTTGTTCTGTTCTGTCTGGAGTTGTTGTTTTTAAAAACCGAGTGAAGTAATTACAAAGAAACGTATTGTTCATTCGACAACAATATTCTGTAACACTTTATTTGGATAGTCCATCTGTAGTTGCTAAACAGACTATCAGTAACATTTCAACTAACCACAGAAAGTTGGTGGCATGTCGATTAGGGAGGATGGGCTTGTTGTAATTGCTGGAGCGGATCAGCGGAACGGTATCAAATATAAGAAACACATGGTTTCCATGTTGTTGATGCCATTCCATGGTCTCCGTTCCGAAAATTATTATGTGCCGTCCTCCCCTTAGCAGCCTCCTGTGCTAACTTAATACTAACCCTTATTCTAAACAAAAACTTAACCCTTACCAAAACCTAGCCGTAACCCTTATTCTAAACAAAAACTTAACCCTTACCAAAACCTAGCCGTAACCCTTATTCTAAACAAAAACTTAACCCTTACCAAAACCTAGCCGTAACCCTTATTCTAAACAAAAACTTAACCCTTACCAAAACCTAGCCGTAACCCTTATTCTAAACAAAAACTTAACCCTTACCAAAATCTAGCCGTAACCCTTATTCTAAACAAAAACTTAACCCTTACCAAAACCTAGCAGTAACCCTTATTCTAAATAAAAACTTAACCCTTACCAATATATATATATATACAGTGGGGAGAACAAGTATTTGATACACTGCCGATTTTGAAGGTTTTCCTACTTACAAAGCATGTAGAGGTCTGTAATTTTTATCATAGGTACACTTCAACTGTGAGAGACGGAATCTAAAACAAAAATCCAGAAAATCACATTGTATGATTTTTAAGTAATTAAATTGCATTTTATTGCGTGACATAAGTATTTGATACATCAGAAAAGCAGAACTTAATATTTGGTACAGAAACCTTTGTTTGCAATTACAAAGATCATACGTTTCCTGTAGTTATTGACCAGGTTTGCACACACTGCAGCAGGGATTTTGGCCCACTCCTCCATACATACCTTCTCCAGATCCTTCAGGTTTCGGGGCTGTCGGTGGGCAATACGGACGTTCAGCTCCCTCCAAAGATTTTCTATTGGGTTCAGGTCTGGAGACTGGCTAGGCCACTCCAGGACCTTGAGATGCTTCTTACGGAGCCACTCCTTAGTTGCCCTGGCTGTGTGTTTCGGGTCGTTGTCATGCTGGAAGATCCAGCCACGACCCATCTTCAATGCTCTTACTGAGGGAAGGAGGTTTTTGGCCAAGATCTCGCGATACATGGCCCCATCCATCCTCCCCTCAATACGGTGCAGTCGTCCTGTCCCCTTTGCAGAAAAGCATCCCCAAAGAATTATGTTTCCACCTCCATGCTTCACGGTTGGGAGGGTGTTCTTGGGGTTGTACTCAACCTTCTTCTTCCTCCAAACACGGCGAGTGGAGTTTAGACCAAAAAGCTCTATTTTTGTCTCATCAGACCACATGACCTTCTCCCATTCCTCCTCTGGATCATCCAGATGGTCATTGGCAAACTTCAGACGGGCCTGGACATGCGCTGGCTTGAGCAGGGGGACCTTGCGTGCGCTGCAGGATTTCAATCCATGACAGCGTAGTGTGTTACTAATGGTTTTCTTTGAGACTGTGGTCCCAGCTCTCTTCAGGTCATTGACCAGGTCCTGCCGTGTAGTTCTGGGCTGATCCCTCACCTTCCTTATGATCATTGATGCCCCACGAGGTGAGATCTTGCATGGAGCCCCAGACCGAGGGTGATTGACCGTCATCTTGAACATCTTCCATTTTCTAATAATTGCGCCAACAGTTGTTGCCTTCTCACCAAGCTGCTTGCCTATTGTCCTGTAGCCCATCCCAGCCTTGTGCAGGTCTACAATTTTATCCCTGATGTCCTTACACAGCTCTCTGGTCTTGGCCATTGTGGAGAGATTGGAGTCTGTTTGATTGAGTGTGTGTACAGGTGTCTTTTATACAGGTAACAAGTTCAAACAGGTGCAGTTAATACAGGTAATGAGTGGAGAACAGGAGGGCTTCTAAAAGAAAAACTAACAGGTCTGTGAGAGCCGGAATTCTTACTGGTTGGTAGGTGATCAAATACTTATGTCACGCAATAAAATGCAATTTAATTACTTAAAAATCATACAATGTGATTTTCTGGATTTTTGTTTTAGATTCCGTCTCTCACAGTTGAAGTGTACCTATGATAAAAATTACAGACCTCTACATGCTTTGTAAGTAGGAAAACCTTCAAAATCGGCAGTGTATCAAATACTTGTTCTCCCCACTGTATGTATAGTATCTATATGTATATTATCTATATGTATAATGTCTATATGTATAGTATCTATATGTATAGTATCTATATGTATATTATCTATATGTATAGTATCTATATGTATAGTATCTATATGTATAGTGTCTATATGTATAGTATCTATATGTATAGTATCTATATGTATAGTATCTATATCTATATGTATAGTATCTATATGTATAGTGTCTATATGTATAGTATCTATATGAAGACTATCTATATGTATAGTATATATATGTATAGTATCTATATGTATAGTGTCTATATGTATAGTATCTATATGTATAGTATCTATATGTATAGTGTCTATATGTATAGTATCTATATGTATATGTATAGTATCTATATGTATAGTGTATATATGTATAGTATCTATATGTATAGTATCTATATGTATATGTATAGTATCTATATGTATATGTATAGTATCTATATGTATAGTGTCTATATGTATAGTATCTATATGTATATGTATAGTATCTATATGTATAGTGTCTATATGTATAGTATCTATATGTATAGTGTCTATATGTATAGTGTCTATATGTATAGTATCTATATGTATAGTATATATATGTATATGTATAGTATCTATATGTATAGTGTCTATATGTATATGTATAGTATCTATATGTATAGTATCTATATGTATAGTATCTATATGTATAGTGTCTATATGTATAGTGTCTATATGTATAGTATCTATATGTATATGTATAGTATCTATATGTATAGTGTCTATATGTATAGTATCTATATGTATAGTATATATATGTATAGTATCTACAGTGGGGAGAACAAGTATTTGATACACTGCCGATTTTGCAGGTTTTCCTACTTACAAAGCATGTAGAGGTCTGTCATTTTTATCATAGGTACACTTCAACTGTGAGAGACGGAATCTAAAACAAAAATCCAGAAAATCACATTGTATGATTTTTAAGTAATTAATTTGCATTTTATTGCATGACATAAGTATTTGATCACCTACCAACCAGTAAGAATTCCGGCTCTCACAGACCTGTTAGTTTTTCTTTAAGAAGCCCTCCTGTTCTCCACTCATTACCTGTATTAACTGCACCTGTTTGAACTCGTTACCTGTATAAAAGACACCTGTCCACACACTCAATCAAACAGACTCCAACCTCTCCACAATGGCCAAGACCAGAGAGCTGTGTAAGGACATCAGGGATAAATTGTAGACCTGTACAAGGCTGGGATGGGCTACAGGACAATAGCCAAGCAGCTTGGTGAGAAGGCAACAACTGTTGGCACAATTATTAGAAAATGGAAGAAGTTCAAGATGACGGTCAATCACCCTCGGTCTGGGGCTCCATGCAAGATCTCACCTCGTGGGGCATCAATGATCATGAGGAATGTGAGGGATCAGCCCAGAACTACACGGCAGGACCTGGTCAATGACCTGAAGAGAGCTGGGACCACAGTCTCAAAGAAAACCATTAGTAACACACTACGCCGTCATGGATTAAAATCCTGCAGCGCACGCAAGGTCCCCCTGCTCAAGCCAGCGCATGTCCAGGCCCGTCTGAAGTTTGCCAATGACCATCTGGATGATCCAGAGGAGGAATGGGAGAAGGTCATGTGGTCTGATGAGACAAAAATAGAGCTTTTTGCTCTAAACTCCACTCGCCGTGTTTGGAGGAATAGAAGGATGAGTACAACCCCAAGAACACCATCCCAACCGTGAAGCATGGAGGTGGAAACATCATTCTTTGGGGATGCTTTTCTGCAAAGGGGACAGCACGACTGCACCGTATTGAGGGGAGGATGGATGGGGCCATGTATCGCGAGATCTTGACCAACAACCTCCTTCCCTCAGTAAGAGCATTGAAGATGGGTCGTGGCTGGGTCTTCCAGCATGACAACGACCCGAAACACACAGCCAGGGCAACTAAGGAGTGGCTCCGTAAGAAGCATCTCAAGGTCCTGGAGTGGCCTAGCCAGTCTCCAGACCTGAACCCAATAGAAAATCTTTGGAGGGAGCCGAAAGTCCGTATTGCCCAGCGACAGCCCCGAAACCTGAAGGATCTGGAGAAGGTCTGTATGGAGGAGTGGGCCAAAATCCCTGCTGCAGTGTGTGCAAACCTGGTCAAGAACTACAGGAAACGTATGATCTCTGTAATTGCAAACTAAGGTTTCTGTACCAAATATTCAGTTCTGCTTTTCTGATGTATCAAATACTTATGTCATGCAATAAAATGCAAATTAATTACTTAAAAATCATACAATGTGATTTTCTGGATTTTTGTTTTAGATTCCTTCTCTCACAGTTGAAGTGTACCTATGATAAAAATTACAGACCTCTACATGCTTTGTAAGTAGGAAAACCTGCAAAATTGTCAGTGTATCAAATACTTGTTCTCCCCACTGTATATGTATAGTGTCTATATGTATAGTATCTATATGTATATGTATAGTATCTATATGTATAGTGTCTATATGTATAGTATCTATATGTATAGTATATATATGTATAGTATCTATATGTATAGTGTCTATATGTATAGTATCTATATGTATATGTATAGTATCTATATGTATAGTGTCTATATGTATAGTATCTATATGTATAGTGTCTATATGTATAGTATCTATATGTATATGTATAGTATCTATATGTATAGTGTATATATGTATAGTATCTATATGTATAGTATCTATATGTATATGTATAGTATCTATATGTATATGTATAGTATCTATATGTATAGTGTCTATATGTATTGTATCTATGTGTATAGTGTCTATATGTATAGTATCTATATGTATATGTATAGTATCTATATGTATAGTGTCTATATGTATAGTATCTATATGTATAGTATCTATATGTATAGTGTCTATATGTATAGTATCTATATGTATATGTATAGAATCTATATGTATAGTGTATATATGTATAGTATCTATATGTATATGTATAGTATCTATATGTATAGTATCTATATGTATAGTGCCTATATGCATAGTGTCTATATGTATAGTATCTATATGTATAGTATCTATATGTATATGTATAGTATCTATATGTATAGTGTCTATATGTATAGTGTATATATGTATAGTATCTATATGTATAGTATCTATATGTATAGTGTCTATATGTATAGTATCTATATGTATAGTATCTATATGTATATGTATAGTATCTATATGTATAGTGTATATATGTATAGTGTATATATGTATAGTATCTATATGTATAGTATCTATATGTATATGTATAGTATCTATATGTATAGTGTCTATATGTATAGTGTATATATGTATAGTATCTATATGTATAGTATCTATATGTATAGTGTCTATATGTATAGTATCTATATGTATAGTATATATATGTATAGTATCTATATGTATAGTATCTATATGTATAGTGTCTATATGTATAGTGTCTATATGTATAGTATGTATATGTATAGTATCTGTATGTATATGTATAGTATCTATATGTATAGTAGATATATGTATAGTATCTATATGTATAGTATCTATATGTATAGTGTCTATATGCATAGTATCTATATGTATAGTATCTGTATGTATATGTATAGTATCTATATCTATAGTATCTATATGTATAATGTCTATATGTATAGTATCTATATGTATAGTATCTGTATGTATATGTATAGTATCTATATGTATAGTGTCTATATGTATAGTGTCTATATGTATAGTATGTATATGTATAGTATCTGTATGTATATGTATAGTATCTATATGTATAGTATATATATGTATAGTATCTATATGTATAGTGTCTATATGTATAGTATCTATATGTATATGTATAGTATCTATATGTATAGTATATATATGTATATTGTCTATATGTATAGTGTCTATATGTATAGTATCTATATGTATATGTATAGTATCTATATGTATAGTATCTATATGTATATTGTCTATATGTATAGTATCTATATGTATAGTGTCTATCACCCTGTATAGTACTGCTAGCTATGCTATCAGTATCTATATGTAGTATTATCTATATGTATAGTATCTATATGTGATCAGGTACTGCTATAAGTGGTATAGTATGTATATGTAGTAGTATCTGCCTATGGTATATGTATAGTATCTCATATGTATCAGTATAGTGATATGTATAGTACTGCTATATGTATAGTATCGTATATCGTATAGTATCGTTATATGGGTATAGTGACTGTATGATGTCATAGTATCTGTATGGTACTATCGTATGAGTAGGGGTGCTATCCCAGTGTACTAGCTATATCCCATATGTATAGTATCTATCATGGTCACCTAGTATCTCCAGTATGTATAGCTCATATCATACCCCTGCTATAGCCTGTCTATATGTATAGGTCATGCTGCATATGTAGTACGTATCTATATGTCATACTTATCTAGTATGTATAGTGATCTATATGTATAGTATCTATATGTATAGTATCTATATGTATAGTATGTATATGTATAGTATGTATATGTATAGTATGTATATGTATAGTATCTATATGTATAGTATCTATATGTATAGTATCTATATGTATAGTATCTATATGAAGAATATCTACAGACTATTCAAATAAAGTGTGACCCAATATTCTCACGTTAGCGCCATGACACCGTCAATAGTGACATGACATTGTGCGGTTGCGGCCTGGGGTGTATATGGAACAAAATAACTGTGTAAAACAAGAGACAAGGCTATAATGTTGATTTATGTAGATAAGTAACTGCTTAAAGACACGGAATGCAGGGGGATTTCAGGGCTATCAGCTAGACGTGAGAACAGAGAAGAAGTTGATCCACAGGAATGAAATGTAATCCTATACAGTGATACATGAGCACCGCTGGTCATTCTACCCTACCTACCCCTAGTAAGTCAACACATTACTTTAGTGTGTGTGTGTGTGTGTGTGTGTGTGTGTGTGTGTGTGTGTGTGTGTGTGTGTGTGTGTGTGTGTGTGTGTGTGTGTGTGTGTGTGTGTGTGTGTGTGTGTGTGTGTGAGAGCGTGCGTGTGTGTGTGTGTGAGCGTGCGTGTGTTTTTCTGTGTGGGAGGATATGAATTTGGTTAATCAATTGTCACACTTCTGCAGCACCTGTTGGCTGTGATATTGAGAGAATGAACACATTACATGCACAACAATGTAACATGGACTTTAAACTGTCTCACACACACACACACACACACACAGGCACATGGAGAATAGGTAGAATTCAGTGGTATTGTTTCAAAAGGTGAATTACTGTAAGCTCATCTGCCTCAACCATAGAAGACAAATGAACACATTGACAATGACTGTGGCATGCCAAGGGGTTCGTTTCCGTTCTACGGAAATGGGAGAAGGTGTGTGTGTGTGTGTGTGTGTGTGTGTGTGTGTGTGTGTGTGTGTGTGTGTGTGTGTGTGTGTGTGTGTGTGTGTGTGTGTGTGTGTGTGTGTGTGTGTGTGTGTGTGTGTGTGTGTGTGTGTGTGTGTGTGTGTGTGTGTGTTTGTCTACACATTTGAATGTAGTGTCTCACTTACCGCTATATAATAGACCTTGGAATTCTCTGCCAGCTCCCAGTTGTCCTGAATAGACAGACCATAAACCAGGGACCTGCACAGACAGACCATAAACCAGGGACCTGCACAGACAGACCAGAAACCAGGGACCTGCACAGACAGACACAGACCATAAACCAGGGACCTGAACAGACAGACACAGACCATAAACCAGGGACCTGCACAGACAGACCATAAAACAGGCACCTGCACAGACAGACACAGACCATAAACCAGGGACCTACACAGACAGATCAGAAACCAGGGACATACACAGACAGACACAGATACTGGAGGAGATACTGAGACACTGAGAGGATGTTAGATACTGGAGGAGATACTGAGACACTGAGAGGATGTTAGATACTGGAGGAGATACTGAGACACTGAGAGGATGTTAGATACTGGAGGAGATACTGAGGCACTGAGAGGATGTTAGATACTGGATGAGATACTGAGACACTGAGAGGATGTTAGATACTGGAGGAGATACTGAGGCACTGAGAGGATGTTAGATACTGGAGGGAGATACTGAGACACTGAGAGGATGTTAGATACTGGAGGAGATACTGAGACACTGAGAGGATGTTAGATACTGGAGGAGATACTGAGACACTGAGAGGATGTTAGATACTGGAGGAGATACTGAGACACTGAGAGGATGTTAGATACTGGAGGGAGATACTGAGACACTGAGAGGATGTTAGATACTGGAGGAGATACTGAGGCACTGAGAGGATGTTAGATACTGGATGAGATACTGAGACACTGAGAGGATGTTAGATACTGGAGGAGATACTGAGACACTGAGAGGATGTTAGATACTGGAGGAGATACTGAGACACTGAGAGGATGTTAGATACTGGAGGGAGATACTGAGACACTGAGAGGATGTTAGATACTGGAGGAGATACTGAGACACTGAGAGGATGTTAGATACTGGAGGAGATACTGAGACACTGAGAGGATGTTAGATACTGGAGGAGATACTGAGACACTGAGAGGATGTTAGATACTGGAGGAGATACTGAGACACTGAGAGGATGTTAGATACTGGAGGAGATACTGAGACACTGAGAGGATGTTAGATACTGGAGGAGATACTGAGACACTGAGAGGATGTTAGATACTGGAGGAGATACTGAGACACTGAGAGGATGTTAGATACTGGAGGAGATACTGAGACACTGAGAGGATGTTAGATACTGGAGGAGATACTGAGACACTGAGAGGATGTTAGATACTGGAGGAGATACTGAGACACTGAGAGGATGTTAGATACTGGAGGAGATACTGAGACACTGAGAGGATGTTAGATACTGGAGGAGATACTGAGACATTGAGAGGATGTTAGATACTGGAGGAGATACTGAGACACTGAGAGGATGTTAGGTACTGGAGGAGATACTGAGAGGTTTATCCTGATTATCAGCTGTATAACAAATAACAAATCAAATATCAAATAATAATCAAATAACAAATCAAATAACACACACATCAATGAGAATGACATCCTGGCATCTAAAGCATACAACATTATCTGAATTTCACATGCTATAAAACTTAATTTGTTCGCATACAGTACCAGTCAAAAGTTTGGAGACAAGGGTTTTTCTTTATTTTTACTATTTTCTACATTGCAGAATAATAGCGAAGACATCAAAACTATGAAATAACACATATGGAATCATGTAGTCACCAAAAAAGTGTTCAACAAATCAAAATATATGTTATATTTGAGATTCTTCAAAGTAGCCACCCTTTGCCTTAATGACAGCTTTGCACTCTCTTGGCATTGTGTATATAAAATGCCTAGTACAGGTATTCTGACACAGCCATGGTGTTTGGAACTAAGATCCATGAACAACAGAGAATATTTGGAACCTTAAATGGTATGAATGTAGTAAGTAGATTATAATGTGTTGAGGGAAACACTATGATGCCATCAAATGAAATGAGCAAGTAAAGCACTAACCCATAATCAAACCGTGGAATGAAAAAATATGCTTCAAGAAAATAATATAGAAGAATAATATAATAATACAAATATGTGCCATTTATCCAAAGCGACTTAGTCATACATGCTTACATTTCTTACTTATGTGTGGTCCTGGGAATTAAACCCACTATCCTGGCGTTGCAAGCACTATGCTCTACCTACAGAGCTACAGAGGACAGAGCTACAGAGCTACAGAGGACAGAGCTACAGAGCTACAGAGGACAGAGCTACAGAGCTACAGAGCTACAGAGGACAGAGCTACAGAGCTACAGAGCTACAGAGCTACAGAGGACAGAGCTACAGAGGACAGAGCTACAGAGGACAGAGCTACAGAGCTACAGAGCTACAGAGGACAGAGCTACAGAGCTACAGAGCTACAGAGGACAGAGCTACAGAGCTACAGAGGACAGAGCTACAGAGCTACAGAGCTACAGAGGACAGAGCTACAGAGGACAGAGCTACAGAGGACAGAGCTACAGAGCTACAGAGCTACAGAGGACAGAGCTACAGAGGACAGAGCTACAGAGGATTCAACTCAGCTACAGAGGACAGAGCTACAGAGGACAGAGCTACAGAGGACAGAGCTACAGAGGAGAATAACATACATGGTGCAGTTTATAAAGAGAGAGTTTCACTAGTCTAACCTAATTAAAGCAGAGGTTACAACACGCTGTCTGGCTGGAATCATTCAAAGCTCTATATCTCTATCATAACCCAGCCCTGGCCGTGACCTTTAACCTGGCCTCCTGAGCTGTCTGTGAAACACCTGGAAGACATTTTACAGGGCTCCTCTCCTGAAGCAGGTGTCAGAGCCCACATCAAACAAGCCCCACTAAGAGAGTGCGTTCACTTGGCCTGTGTGCCTGTCCGGCAGAGCAGCCAAGAGACTGACACACACACACACACACACACACACACACACACACACACACACACACACACACACACACACACACACACACACACACACACACACACACACACACACACACACACACACACACACACACACACACACACATACACACACACAAACTGACACTTCCAGTACCGGGAAATGAAGGGCTGGACTGAGGGAGTCTTTAGTGTGTGTGTGTGTGTGTCCTTTGCTGTCTGTGTGAGACATGATGATGATGATGATGATAATGATGGTAGTATGAGAAGAGGTTGACAGTCTGAGGGTCTTTACAACTGACAGACAGAAGGGGTCTGACACACACACACACACACACACACACACACACACACACACACACACACACACACACACACACACACACACACACACACACACACACACACACACACACACAAACACACAAACACAAACACACACTGAGAGGAGGGGTCTGACACACACACACACACACACACACACACACACACACACACACACACACACACACACACACACACAAACACAAACACACACACTTAGAGGAGGGGTCTGACACACACACACACACACACACACACACACACACACACACACACACACACACACACACACACACACACACACACACACACACACACACAAACACACACAAACACACACACACTTAGAGGAGGGGTCTGACAGGTGAGGAGACAGATCCAAAGGCATCTAACCTCCTGTGTTACGTCCCAAATGGCACCCCTATTCCCTAAATCGTGCACTACTTTTGACCAGAGCATTGGGCCCATCTCA
>NC_092092.1:6259065-6279065 GCF_045679555.1 Salvelinus alpinus
ACACACACACACACACACACACACACACACACACACACACACACACACACACACACACACACACACACACACACATGGCAGGAGAGCCAAAAATAGTCCCATATCCTTATTTACACAACAATCATCGTTCAAGGTTCCATTCTACTTCTGCAAACATAGGCAGTCTTGGTGAGAGAAAGAGAGAGTACCTGTCTAACAGGGACACCTGATTGGATGGGAGCGCCGCTGTTACTTCCTGGTACAGACCAGCCTAATGTACTGGGTGACTTTTACCTTGGTGATGAGAGAAGCTGCTCACATTCTCCTACTCTAAGGTTTAACCTCCAGAGATTTAATGATGTACTGGTGTGTGTGTTCTGTTTTGTTGCTGACGGGGGCCCCTAGTGAATGAGATGTTGCTGCTTCCAGGGATGACCTGTATACGTGTGAAATTAATCATTTCACACAACCAAATAGCATCTCAGTGGGAAAGAAAGAACTGCATTTTCATCAACTACCCTTCGTCAGATACTCTCTCCCTCTTTCCGTCTCTCTCTTTCTCTTCCTCTCTCCCTCTCTCTCTCTTCCTCTCTCTCTCTCTCTCCCCCTCTTTCTCTTCCTCTCTCTCTCTCTCTCTCTCTCTCTCTCCGTCTCTCTCTTTCTCTTCCTCTCTCTCTCTCTCTCTCTCTCTCTCTCTCTCTCTCTCTCTCTCTCTCTCTCTCTCTCTCTCTCTCTCTTCCTCTCTCTCTCTCTCTCTCTCTCTCTCTCTCTCTCTCTCTCTTCCTCTCTCTCTCTCTCTCTCTCTCTCTCTCTCTCTCTCTCTCTCTCTCTCTCTCTCTCTCTCTCTCTCTCTCTCTCTCTCTCTCTCTCTCTCTCTCTCTCTCCTCTCTCTCTCTCCCTCTCTCTCTCTCTCTCTCTCTCTCCTCTCTCTCTCTTCCTCTCTCCCTCTCCCTCTCAAATTAAAATTCAACCTGCTTTATTGGCATGAAAAATATTGTATCAATATTGCCAAAGCAATAATGTATACAATATACACTGTAATAAAATGATCATATAAAGTGGTAGTAAATAATAAAACTACAAAATTAAATAACAACAATAAAATGGTAACAGTCAATAGTAGAAATGTAATAAATATAAAAATCTAAACATGGAAAATGAAAATATAACTAACGTATAACTAAATAACGGTCATCTTCACCATTACATCAGTACTACAACTGCCATCATTACTACTACTACTACCATCATTATTACTACTACAACTACCATCATCATTACTACTACTACAACTGCCATCATTACTACTACTACTACCATCACTATTACTACTACTACTACTACCATCATCATTACTACTACTACAACTACCATCATCATTACTACTACTACAACTACCATCATTACTACTACTACAACTACCATCATCATTACTACTACTACTACTACCATCATTACTACTACTACAACCACCATCATCATTACTACTACTACTACTACCATCATTACTACTTCTACAACTACCATCATCATTACTACTACTACTACTACCATCATTACTACTACAACTACCATCATCATTACTACTACTACTACTACCATCATTACTACTAATACAACTACCATCATCATTACTACTACTACAATCATTACTACTACTACTACCATCATCATTACTACTACTACTACTACTACTACAACTACTACTACCATCGCCATTACTACTAATACCAGCATCAGTACTACTACTACCACCATTACTACTACTACTACTACCATCATTGGTACTACTACCATCATCATCACTACTACTACCATCATCAGTACTACTACTACCATCATTACTACTACTACTACTACTACTACGACCATCATCAGTACTACTATGAATACTACCATCATCATTATTACTACTACTACAATCATTGCTACTACTACTACTACCAGCATTACTACTACTACCATCACTAATACTACTACTACCACTACTACTACTACTACTACTACGACTACTACTACCATCATTACGACTACTACTACCATCATTACTACTACTATCATCATCAGTACTACTACTCCCACCATTACTACTACTACTACATTCATTAGTACTACTACCATCATCATTACTACTACTACTAGCATAAGTACTACTACTACTACTACTACTACTACTACTACTACTACGACCATCATCAGTACTACTACTACTACTACCATTTCATCAGTACTACAACTACCATCATTACTACTCCTACTACTACTACCATCATCATTGCTACTACTACCATTACATCAGTACTACAACTACCAGCATTACTATTACTACTACTACTACCATTACATCAGTACTACTACTACCATCATCATTACTACTACTACTACTACTACTACTACCATCGCCATTACTACTACTACCAGCATCAGTACTACTACTACCACCATTACTACTACTACTACCATCATTGGTACTACTACCATCATCATCACTACTACTACCATCATCAGTACTACTACTACCATCATTACTACTACTACTACTACTACGACCATCATCAGTACTACTATGAATACTACCATCATCATTATTACTACTACTACAATCATTGCTACTACTACTACTACCAGCATTACTACTACTACCATCACTACTACTACCACTACTACTACTACTACTACTACTACCATCATTACGACTACTACTACCATCATTACTACTACTACCATCATCAGTACTACTACTCCCACCATTACTACTACTACTACCTTCATTAGTACTACTACCATCATCATTACTACTACTACTAGCATAAGTAGTACTACTACTACTACTACTACAACCATCATCAGTAATACTACTACTACTACCATTTCATCAGTACTACAACTACCATCATTACTACTCCTACTACTACTACCATCATCATTGCTACTACTACCATTACATCAGTACTACAACTACCAGCATTACTACTACTACTACTACTACCATTACATCAGTACTACTACTACCATCATTACTACTACTACTACCACCATCATTGCAACTACTAATACCATCATCATTACTACTACTACTACCATCATCATTACTACTACTACTAACACCATTACTAATACTACTACCACCAACATTACTACTACTACTACCACCATTACTACTACTAGTGCTACCATCATCATTACTACTACTACCACCATCATCATTACTACTACTACTACTACTACCATCATTGCTACTACTACTACTACTACTACTACTACCATCATTACTACTACTACTACTACTACCATCATTACTACTACTACTACTACCATCATTACTACTACTACTACTACTACCATCATTACTACTACTACTACCATCATCATTACTACTACCATCATCATTACTACTACCACTACCATCATTACTACTACTACTACTACTACCATCATCATTACTACTACTACTACCACCATCATTACTACTACTACTACTACTACTACCATCATCATTACTACTACTACTCCCATCATCAGTACTACTACTACTACTATCATCATCATTACTACTACTACTACTACCATCATCATTACTACTACTTCTACTACCATCATCATTACTACTACTACTACTACCATCATCATTACTACTACTACTACCACCATCATTACTACTACTACTACTACTACCATCATCATTACTACTACTACTCCCATCATCAGTACTACTACTACTACTATCATCATCATTACTACTACTACTACTACCATCATCATTACTACTACTTCTACTACCATCATCATTACTACTACTACTACTACCATCATCATTACTACTACTACTACCACCATCATTACTACTACTACTACTACTACCATCATCATTACTACTACTACTCCCATCATCAGTACTACTACCACCACCATCATTACTACTACTACTACTACTACCATCATTACTACTACTACTACCATCATCATTACTACTACTACTCCCATCATCATTACTACTACCACCACCATCATTACTACTACTACTACTACCATTACATCAGTACTACTACTACCATCATCATTACTACTACTACCACCATCATCATTACTACTACTACTACTACCATCATCATTACTACTACCACCACCACCACCATCATCATTACTACTACTACTACTACTACCATCATCATTACTACTACTACCACCATTACTACTACTACCACCATAATCATTACTACTACTACTACTACTACCGTCATCATTACTACGACCACCACCACCACCATCATCATTACTACTACTACTACTACTATTACTACCATCATCATTACTACTACTACTACTACTACCATCATCATTACTACTACTACCACCATTACTACTACTACCACCATCATCATTACTACTACTACTACTACTACTACCACCATCATCATTACTACTACTACTACTACCATCATCATTACTACTACCACCACCACCACCATCATCATTACTACTACTACTACTACCACCATCATCATTACTACTACTACCATCATCATTACTACTACTACTACCATCATCATTACTACTACTACTACCACCACCATCATTACTACTACTACTACCATCATCATTACTACTACTACTACCACCATCATCATTACTACTACTACCATCATCATTACTACTACTACCATCATCATTACTACTACTACCATCATCATTACTACTACTACCATCATCATTACTACTACTACTACTACCATCATCATTACTACTACTACCATCATCATTACTACTACTACTACTACTACCATCATCATTACTACTACTACTACCACCATCATCATTACTACTACTACTACTACTACCACCAGCATCATTACTACTACTACTACTACCATCATCATTACTACTACTACTACTACTACCACCATCATCATTACTACTACTACTACCACCATCATCATTACTACTACTACTACCACCATCATCATTACTACTACTACTACTACTACCATCATCATTACTACTACTACTACTACTACCACCATCATCATTACTACTACTACTACTACCATCATCATTACTACTACTACTACTACTACCACCAGCATCATTACTACTACTACTACCACCATCATCATTACTACTACTACTACTACCATCATCATTACTACTACTACTACTACTACTACCACCATCATCATTACTACTACTACTACCACCATCATCATTACTACTACTACTACCACCATCATTACTACTACTACTACTACTACCACCATCATCATTACTACTACTACTACCATCATCATTACTACTACTACTACTACTACTACCACCATCATCATTACTACTACTACTACTACCATCATCATTACTACTACTACCATCATCATTACTACTACTACTACTACCACCATCATTACTACTACTACTACTACTACCACCATCATTACTACTACTACTACTACTACCATCATCATTACTACTACTACTACTACTACTACCATCATCATTACTACTACTACTACTACCATCATCATTACTACTACTACTACTACTACCACCATCATCATTACTACTACT
This sequence comes from Salvelinus alpinus, assembly GCF_045679555.1. Classification (NCBI taxonomy): domain Eukaryota; kingdom Metazoa; phylum Chordata; class Actinopteri; order Salmoniformes; family Salmonidae; genus Salvelinus; species Salvelinus alpinus. The sequence goes on from NC_092092.1 coordinate 6,264,604, forward strand.
ACTACTACCACCATCATCATTACTACTACTACTACTACCATCATCATTACTACTACACCTACTACTACCATCATCATTACTACTACTATCATCATCATTACTACTACTACTACCACCATCATCATTACTACTACTACTACTACCATCATCATTACTACTACTACTACTACTACCACCATCATCATTACTACTACTACTACTACCACCATCATCATTACTACTACTACTACTAACATCATCATTACTACTACTACTACTACTACCACCATCATCATTACTACTACTACTACCACCATCATCATTACTACTACCACCATCATCATTACTACTACTACCATCATCATTACTACTACTACCATCATCATTACTACTACTACTACTACTACTACCACCATCATCATTACTACTACCACCATCATCATTACTACTACTACCATCATCATTACTACTACTACCATCATCATTACTGCTGGGGTGATGGGTGTGTGGGTCCCTGCCAAGTGTTGCATCCTTTAGGTCCTTGGCAAAGGTTCTGATACTGTCCTGATTGTAACGATGTGGGCTGAGAGTCGGGAAGAAAGTTCAGGGAGTGAGTGTTTTAATAAATAAACGCAACATAATACAAAATAAGAAACAAGAACAACGCCCAGACTAAACAATGGAACACAACCAATAACACCTCGGGAAGGAACAAAAGGGAGTGACAGATATAGAGAAGGAAGCAAAGGGAGTGACAGATATAGAGAAGGAACCAAAGGGAGTGACATATATAGGGAAGGAACCAAAGGGAGTGACAGATATAGAGAAGGAAGCAAAGGGAGTGACAGATATAGGGAAGGAACCAAAGGGAGTGACAGATATAGAGAAGGAACCAAAGGGAGTGACAGATATAGAGAAGGAACCAAAGGGAGTGACAGATATAGGGAAGGAACCAAAGGAGTGACAGATATAGGGAAGGAACCAAAGGGAGTGACAGATATAGGGAAGGAACCAAAGGGAGTGACAGATATAGAGAAGGAACCAAAGGGAGTGACAGATATAGGGAAGGAACCAAAGGGAGTGACAGATATAGAGAAGGAACCAAAGGGAGTGACATATATAGAGAAGGAACCAAAGGGAGGGACAGATATAGGGAAGGAACCAAAGGGAGTGACATATATAGGGAAGGAACCAAAGGGAGTGACAGATATAGAGAAGGAACCAAAGGGAGTGACAGATATAGGGAAGGAACCAAAGGGAGTGACAGATATAGAGAAGGAACCAAAGGGAGTGACATATATAGAGAAGGAACCAAAGGGAGGGACAGATATAGGGAAGGAACCAAAGGGAGTGACAGATATAGGGAAGGAACCAAAGGGAGTGACAGATATAGGGAAGGAACCAAAGGGAGTGACAGATATAGGGAAGGAACCAAAGGGAGTGACAGATATAGAGAAGGAACCAAAGGGAGTGACAGATATAGGGAAGGAACCAAAGGGAGTGACAGATATAGGGAAGGAACCAAAGGGAGTGACAGATATAGGGAAGGAACCAAAGGGAGTGACAGATATAGGGAAGGAACCAAAGGGAGTGACAGATATAGGGAAGGAACCAAAGGGAGTGACAGATATAGGGAAGGAACCAAAGGGAGTGACAGATATAGGGAAGGAACCAAAGGGAGTGACAGATATAGGGAAGGAACCAAAGGGAGTGACAGATATAGGGAAGGAACCAAAGGGAGTGACAGATATAGGGAAGGAACCAAAGGGAGTGACAGATATAGGGAAGGAACCAAAGGGAGTGACAGATATAGAGAAGGAACCAAAGGAAGTGACAGATATAAGGAAGGAACCAAAGGGAGTGACAGATATAGAGAAGGAACCAAAGGGAGTGACAGATATAGAGAAGGAACCAAAGGGAGTGACAGATATAGGGAAGGAACCAAAGGGAGTGACAGATATAGGGAAGGAACCAAAGGGAGTGACAGATATAGAGAATGAACCAAAGGGAGTGACAGATATAGGGAAGGAACCAAAGGGAGTGACAGATATAGGGAAGGAACCAAAGGGAGTGACAGATATAGAGAAGGAATCAAAGGAAGTGACAGATATAAGGAAGGAACCAAAGGGAGTGACAGATATAGGGAAGGAACCAAAGGGAGTGACATATATAGGGAAGGAACCAAGGGGAGTGACAGATATAGGGCAGGAACCAAAGGGAGTGACAGATATAGGGAAGGAACCAAAGGGAGTGACAGATATAGAGAAGGAACCAAAGGGAGTGACAGATATAGGGAAGGAACCAAAGGGAGTGACAGATATAGAGAAGGAATCAAAGGAAGTGACAGATATAAGGAAGGAACCAAAGGGAGTGACAGATATAGGGAAGGAACCAAAGGGAGTGACATATATAGGGAAGGAACCAAAGGGAGTGACAGATATAGGGAAGGAACCAAAGGGAGTGACAGATATAGAGAAGGAATCAAAGGAAGTGACAGATATAAGGAAGGAACCAAAGGGAGTGGCAGATATAGGGAAGGAACCAAAGGGAGTGACATATATAGGGAAGGAACCAAGGGGAGTGACAGATATAGGGCAGGAACCAAAGGGAGTGACAGATATAGGGAAGGAACCAAAGGGAGTGACAGATATAGAGAAGGAACCAAAGGGAGTGACAGTGTAGGGAAGGTAATCAAGGAGGTGATGGAGTCCAGGTGAGTCTGATGACACTCAGGTGAGCGTAACGATGGTGACAGGTGTGCGCCATAATGAGCAGCTTGGTGACCTAGAGGCCGGAGAGGGAGGACATGTGACACTGATCAAGATGTACATCATCGTATAAGTGTTCAAATGTCAGAGTGGGGTGGTGAGCCGTTCTGACATTGAGCAGTGAGGCACAGTCCACAGTGATCTGTTGATTTATTTTGTCCATCAACTTTCCTGGGAAGTATTTTCTTGGTAGGAGGGTGGACACAACTATATTGGTTGTTGGGAACATGGCCTGTGCCCGTTCTGCCACTCTTCTCACTGCCCCAGATGTACCTTTGTCATGACGGTCGTTTGTGCCAGTGTGGATGATTATGTTGTCAGGGGTGTCAAGCCTGGTCTGACTGTCAGTTGTAGGACACCAGAACTTATGCACAAGGTGTCTAGGGAATCATATTTCCTGAACTAAGAACTTCCCATTTGAATCAATAAGGGATTGCAGTTGTGGGTGATTGTCTGGCTGGAGCAGACTGGGAGGCTGGTTGGCTGACCTGGACTGGAGCAGACTGGGAGGCTGGTTGGCTGATCTGGACTGGACTGGAGCAGACTGGGAGGCTGGTTGGCTGACATGGGCTGGAGCAGACTGAGAGGCTGGTTGGCTGACCTGGACTGGAACAGACTGGGAGACTGGTTGGCTGATCTGGACTGGAACATACTGGGAGGCTGGTTGGCTGATCTGGGCTGGAGCAGACTGAGAGGCTGGTAGGCTGACATGGGCTGGAGCAGACTGGGAGGCTGGTAGCTTGACCTGGGCTAGAGCAGACTGGGAGGCTGATCTGGGCTGGTGCAGACTGGAAGGCTGATCTGGGCTGGTGCAGACTGGGAGGCTGGTAGGCTGACCTGGGCTGGTGCAGACTGGGAGGCTGATCTGGGCTGGTGCAGACTGGAAGGCTGATCTGGGCTGGTGCAGACTGGGAGGCTGATCTGGGCTGTAGCAGACTGGGAGGCTGGTAGGCTGACCTGGACTGGTGCAGATTGGAACGCTGATCTGGGCTGTAGCAGACTGGGAGGCTGATCTGGGCTGGTGCAGACTGGAAGGCTGATCTGGGCTGTAGCAGACTGGTAGGCTGATCTGGGCTGGTGCAGACTGGAACGCTGATCTGGGCTGGTGCAGACTGGAACGCTGATCTGGGCTGGTGCAGACTGGAAGGCTGATCTGGGCTGGAGCAGACTGGGAGGCTGGTAGGCTGACCTGGGCTGGTGCAGACTGGGAGGCTGATCTGGGCTGGAGAAGACTGGGAGGCTGATCTGGGCTGGAGCAGACAGGAAGGCTGATCTGGGCTGGAGAAGACTGGGAGGCTGATCTGGGCTGGAGAAGACTGGGAGGCTGATCTGGGCTGGAGAAGACTGGGAGGCTGATCTGGGCTGGAGAAGACTGGGAGGCTGATCTGGGCTGGAGCAGACAGGAAGGCTGATCTGGGCTGGAGAAGACTGGGAGGCTGATCTGGGCTGGAGAAGACTGGGAGGCTGATCTGGGCTGGAGCAGACTGGTAGGCTGGTGCAGTGTCATCAGGCTGTGTGGTGGAGGCCATGCTGGTCTCGGGTTCTGCTTGTGTTGTGCCAAGCTGGTGGACATGTTCTCTCGAAGCAGAGGACATAATAACTAGCTGCTGGTTGAGGAGGTCAATGTACCTTTCTCTTTGTTCTATCTAGCTCCTTTCTTGTTGTGCTCAGATGGTCTCTGAGGTCATCATTTGTCTGACTCAGTTTGTCCATTCTGCTTTCTAATTTAGCAATAGATGCTCTGCTCTCCTCCCTGAACTGTTTCATCTCTTCTTTTAGTTTCTGGACAGTGTCCTCCTCTTGAAGCTTGTTCTCTCTGAGTTCTATGACCTCTGCTTCGACTAGAGAGAGGGTGTTGTGGAAACGTTGCATAGCAGGTGTTCTTGGTGTTGTAGGCCTGTCCTTGGCTCTGTCTGCTGCAGGTGAGGTAGGTAGAGGGACACTGAGGGCTTGTTGGTGTTGTAGGCATGTCCTTGGCTCTGTCTGCTGCAGGTGAGGTAGGTAGAGGGACACTGAGGGCTTGTTGGTGTTGTAGGCATGTCCTTGGCTCTGTCTGCTGCAGGTGAGGTAGGTAGAGGGACACCGAGGGCTTGTTGGTGCTGTAGGCATGTCCTTGGCTCTGTCTGCTGCAGGTGAGGTAGGTAGAGGGACACTGAGGGCTTGTTGGTGCTGTAGGCCTGTCCTTGGCTCTGTCTGCTGCAGGTGAGGTAGGTAGAGGGACACTGAGGGCTTGTTGGTGCTGTAGGCCTGTCCTTGGCTCTGTCTGCTGCAGGTGAGGTAGGTAGAGGGACACTGAGGGCTTGTTGGTGCTGTAGGCCTGTCCTTGGCTCTGTCTGCTGCAGGTGAGGTAGGTAGAGGGACACCGAGGGCTTCTTGCTGAGTCACAGAGACCGTTGGGGCCTGCTTTTCTCCATCTCCCTCCTTTCCTCAGTTTCTGAGATGAGTTCAGCTTCTACTTTTAGGGTAGTAAACCTATTCTCTAACGCCTGAAGGCTTGAATCATTGCCTTGTATCAATACAGTTCCATTATTATATACGTTTACTGTTTGATACGTGTTGCTCTGGTCAGCTTCTTCAAAAATGCTGATCTGACATCCTTGGCTGATGCCTCTCTTTTTTGAGAAAGGGAAATGGTTGCAAATAACCATTTTCCATATGTGCCCTTGTATGGTATTAAATATAAAATGTGCTCTTGTTTTGCAACTGGTAAGATCTGCAAACAGGCATTCATGGTTCTGAGCCATCAACAAACCTTTGAAACTTTTCTTCGCTTTCTCTGTCTGGATGTCTGGTGGGTAAACAATTTCCATAGCAACGCTGGTGATGTTCGCTACAATGTTGCAATAGAAGCATGGTTTCTTGTATTATTGTCTGGTGTGTCTTTAGAGGACTGTTTTACTTTGATGTCCTTTGTCTTCTGTCCTTCTTTTGTCTTTCTATTCTGTTGTTAACTAGTTATTTTTTGTTAGCTAGCTTATTTTAGGAGAGTCCCTAGCAACTGCTTAGCAACTGGTTAAAAATTCAGCTAGCTGAGATAACTGTACAACAAAGCCTATCTTCTTCGTTTGTTGCTTGTTTTGTCTCCTATTCATTCTTGCAGTTTTATTTTGCTTTTTGTCAACGTACTTCACTCTAAAAACCATGTAAATTTCAATATTTGTAGAAGCAAATTTTTTTCAGCATCTGCTGCCCAATTTGGAACACCTCTCTCTCTCTCTCTCTCTCTCTCTCTCTCTCTCTCTCTCTCTCTCTCTCTCTCTCTCTCTCTCTCTCTCTCTCTCTCTCTCTCTCTCTCTCTCTCTCTCTCTCTCTCTCTCTCTCTCTCTCTCTCTCTCTCTCTCTCTCTCTCTCTCTCTCTCTCTCTCTCTCTCTCTCTCTCTCTCTCTCTCTCTCTCTCTCTCTCTCTCTCTCTCTCTCTCTCTCTCTCTCTCTCTCTCTCTCTCTCTCTCTCTCTCTCTCTCTCATGGAAGCATGGTTCAGGTGCGATTTTACACTGTGTCTGCCAATTCCAAACATAGTGGATTTGTTATGTTTTGGGGTTTGAAGGACAAAATGGCCAGTAATTAGAGAGATGACTGTTCCAGTCATGTCCACGAACCATGTTCCTACCACGTGTCAGCTTGAGTCACGCTTCGTTCCCCTCGTCCTCCTCACTCACAAACACACACATATACACACACACAAACAGTGACACACACACAGTGACACACACACAGTGACACCCACACAGTGACGAGGCAGGCAGAGAGACGGACACACACACACACACACACACACACACACACACACACACACACACACACACACACACACACACACACACACACACACACACACACACACACACACACACACACACACACACACACACACACACACACACACACACACACACACACACACACACACTCCTCCTGCTGCAGGCACCTCACATACTTATCAAGGTCAGTGGCCGGGGTACATGTCAAGTCCAATCTGATTTTCTACACGTTGTCGTGATGAGCTCCCAAACCAATGTCAGCAAGCGCTGCAGGCTGTAAACAATGACACAGTCCCAAATAGAGCCCCATGGTCCCTGGTCAGAAGTAGTGCACTATATAGGGAATATAGCCCTATGGTCCCTGGTCAAATGTAGTGCACTATATAGGGAATATAGCCCTATGGTCCCTGGTCAGAAGTAGTGCACTATATAGGGAATATAGCCCTATGGTCCCTGGTCAGAAGTAGTGCACTATATAGGGAATATAGCCCTATGGTCCCTGGTCAGAAGTAGTGCACTATATAGGGAATATAGCCCTATGGTCCCTGGTCAGAAGTAGTGCACTATATAGGGAATAGAGTGCTATTTGGGACACAGGCAATGACAGCGAGCAGAGCGGTGTGTGTGTCTGTGTGTGTGGAGCGCAGGAGGCCCCTCCACTGTCAGGCCACTCCGGTAGGAATAGAAAAGGGCCACTCAGGGCCCCCTACCGTCCCTCTGATGATGACAGCATGGTGAATGACACATCAGAGCATCACACACACACACCGCCTCTCTGTGACCACAGGCTTTCTGCTTTCAGTCACCGGAAGCTCAGCTTGTTATTTTACAAGGTCATTAACACACACTACACACACAGTGTCGCACACAATCACACTACACACACACACCACACATTCAGTGTCGCACACAATCACACTACACACACACCACACACACACACACACACTACTACACACAATCACACTACACACACACACACACAACTACACACACACCACACACTACACACACAATCACACAGTGTCGCACACAATCACACTACACACAGTGTCGCACACAATCACACTACACACACACACACACACACACACACACACACACACACACACACACACACACACACACACACAGTGTCGCACACAATCACATTACACAGACAGTGTCGCACACAATCACACTACACACACAGTGACGCACACAAACACACAATCACACTACACACACGGTGACGCACACAAACACACACTACACACACAGACTACACACACAAATGCAACTACACACACTACACACACACCAACTCAGTGTTCCCGCCAGCTACTTTAGTACATCAATAAACACAAAGCAAAGATAATTATTTATAAATCATCATTACAAGCGTGTTTTAATCAAATCTATATTATTTCAGCCTAGGAGTACTTTATGGAGTTAGATGAATTCATCTCAGAGTGTGCGTCTCAAATGGCACCCTATTCCCTATATGGGGTCTGGTCAAAAGAAGTGCACTAGGGAATAGGGAACTATTTGGGACGCACACTCCATGTCCATCCCTGGAACCCTGCAGACTCCTCTCCATTCCCGGAGAGATAATACTTATATTATGACAAAAGCTCTATCTGTGGGGTCGCGTGGAGGTCAACCAACCCTGCGCCGGGTGTTCATGCTCAGTCACATCCCAATTATACTGCAGTGGCACAGACAGAAATTGGCAAATGTACATCAAGGAGCTTCATTACCGAGGGCCGCGTCAGTAGAATGAAGCAGCAGATGAGACAGAGAGAGATATGGCCCCAGGCGACATGTTAAAAAGAGAGAGAGATGGAGAGAGAGATTAGATAGAGAGATGACAGAGATGATAGAGAGAGACAGTAGAGAGAGATGATAGAGAGAGATCTGGCCCCAGGCGACATGTTAAAAAGAGAGAGATGGAGAGAGATGGAGAGAGAGAGATGAGATGAGAGAGATTAGATAGAGAGATGACAGAGATGATAGAGATGATAGAGATGATAGAGAGAGACGATAGAGAGAGATGATAGAGAGGATAGAGAGAGATGATAGAGAGAGATGATAGAGAGGATATAGAGAGACGATAGAGAGAGATGATAGAGAGAGATGATAGAGAGAGATGATAGAGAGAGATGATAGAGAGAGATGATAGAGATGATAGAGAGAGAGAGATGATAGAGAGAGACGATAGAGAGAGATGATAGAGAGAGACGATAGAGAGAGCCGATAGAGAGAGAGACGATAGAGAGAGACGATAGAGAGAGACGATAGAGAGAGATGATAGAGAGAGATGATAGACAGAGATGATAGAGAGAGACGATAGAGAGAGATGATAGAGAGAGACGATAGACAGAGATGATAGAGAGAGACGATAGAGAGAGACGATAGAGAGAGATGATAGAGAGAGATGATAGAGAGAGACGATAGAGAGAGACGATAGAGAGAAACGATAGAGCGAGATGATAGAGAGAGAGATGATAGAGAGAGATGATAGAGAGAGACGATAGAGAGAGATGATAGAGAGAGACGATAGAGAGGATAGAGAGAGATGATAGAGAGAGACGATATAGAGAGATGATAGAGAGAGACGATAGAGAGAGACGATAGAGAGAGATGATAGAGATGATAGAGAGAGATGATAGAGAGAGACGATAGAGAAAGATGATAGAGAGAGATGATAGAGAGAGACGATAGAGAGAGATGATAGAGAGAGATGATAGAGAGAGAGATGATAGAGAGAGATGATAGAGAGAGATGATAGAGAGAGAGATGATAGAGAGAGACGATAGAGAGAGATGATAGAGAGAGACGATAGAGAGAGATGATAGAGAGAGAGATGATAGAGAGAGATGATATAGAGAGACGATAGAGAGAGATGATAGAGAGAGAGATGATAGAGAGAGATGATAGAGAGAGATGATAGAGAGAGACGATAGAGAGAGATGATAGAGAGAGACTAGAGAGAGAGATGATAGAGAGAGAGATGATAGAGAGAGACGATAGAGAGATGATAGAGAGAGATGATAGAGAGAGATGATAGAGAGAGACGATAGAGAGAGACGATAGAGAGAGATGATAGAGAGAGACGATAGAGAGGATAGAGAGAGAGATGATAGAGAGAGACGATAGAGATGATAGAGAGAGACGACAGAGAGAGATGATAGAGAGAGACGACAGAGAGAGATGATAGAGAGAGATGATAGAGAGAGACGATAGAGAGAGATGATAGAGAGAGAGATGATAGAGAGAGATGATAGAGAGAGATGATAGAGAGAGACGATAGAGAGAGACGATAGAGAGAGATGATAGAGAGAGATGATAGAGAGAGACGATAGAGAGAGACGATAGAGAGAGATGATAGAGAGAGACGATAGAGAGAGATGATAGAGAGGATAGAGAGACGATAGAGAGAGATGATAGAGAGGATAGAGAGAGGCGATAGAGAGAGATGATAGAGAGAGACGATAGAGAGAGATGATAGAGAGAGACGATAGTGGATAGAGAGAGATGATAGAGAGATGATAGAGAGAGAGATGATAAAGAAATAGAGAGAAAGCACAGTGAGAGAAAGAGAAGAGAGATGGGGTGAAGGGGATGAGGAGAAAGAGTGAAAGAGCGAGAGAGAAAGAGAGATGCCTGTGGTGTTAATGGTATCCTCAATGAAATGACAAAATATATAGACCACAAATTCCAATTGGCTTCAACTCTTTAACATCCTCCTCAGCTCTGGCATCTTCCCCAATATTTGGAACCAAGGACTGATCACCCCAATCCACAAAAGTGGAGACAAATTTGACCCCAATAACTACCGTGGGATATGCGTCAACAGCAACCTTGGGAAAATCATTAACAGCAGACTGGTTCATTTCCTCAGTGAAAACAATGTACTGAGCAAATGTCTAATTTTATTTTGACCAAATTACCTGCACACCCTAATTGACAAACAAACCAAAACAAAGGTAAAGTCTTCTCATGCTTTGTTGATTTCCAAAAAGCTTTTGACTCATTTTGGCATGAAGGTCTGCTATACAAATTGATGGAAAGTGGTACTGTGGGAAAAACCATGCAACATTTTAAAATCCATGTACACAAACCACAAGTGTGCGGTTAAAATAGGCAAAAAACACACATATTTCTTCCCACAGGGCCGTGGGGTGAGACAGGGATGCAGCTTAAGCCCCACCGTCTTTAACATACATATCAAGAAATTGGTGAGGACACTAGAACAGTCTGCAGCACCCGGCCTCACCCTACTAGAATCTGAAGTCAAATGTCTACTGTTTTCTGATGATCTGGTGCTTTTGTCACCAACCAAGGAGGGCCTACAGCAGCACCTAGATCTTCTGCACAGATTCTGTCAGACCTGGGCCCTGACAGTAAATCTCAGTAAGATAAAAAATAATGGTGTTCCAAAAAAGGTCCAGTAGCCAGTAGACCTCAAATACAAATTCCATCTCGACACCGTTGCCCTAGAGCACACAAAAAACGTCATACCTCTGCATAAACATCAAAACCACAGGTAACTTCCACAAAGCTGTGAACGATCTGACAGACAAGGCAAGAAGGGCCTTCTTTGCCATCAAAAGGAACATCAAATTTGACATACCAATTAGGATCTGGCTAAAAATACTTGAATCAGTTATAGAACCCATTGCCCTTTATGGTTTTGAGGTCTGGGGTCCGCTCACCAACCAAGAATTCACAAAATGGGACAAACACCAAATTGAGACTCTGCATGCAGAATTCTGCAAAAATATCCTCCATGTACAATGTAGAACACCAAATAATTAATGCAGAGCAGAATTAGGCCGATACCCGCTAATTATCAAAATCCAGAAAAGAGCCGTTAAATTCTACAACCACCTAAAAGGAAGCGATTCCCAAACCTTCCATAACAAATCCATCACCTACAGAGAAATTAACCTGGAGAAGAGTCTCCTAAGCAAGCTGGTCCTGGGGCTCTGTTCACAAACACAAACACACCCCACAGAGCCCCAGGACAGCAGCACAATTAGACCTAACCAAATCATGAGAAAACTAAAAGATAATTACTTGACACATTGGAAAGAATTAACAAAAAAACAGAGCAAACTAGAATGCTATTTGGCCCTAAACAGAGAGTACACGGTGGCAGAATACCTGACCACTGTGACTGACCCAAAATTAAGGAAAGCTGTGACTATGTACAGACTCAGTGAGCATAGCCTTGCTATTGAGAAAGGCCGCCGTAGGCAGACCTGGCTCTCAAGAGAAGACAGGCTATGTACACACTGCCCACAAAATGAGCTGCACTTCCTAACCGCCTGCCCAATGTATGACCATATTCGAGACACGTTTCCCTCAGATTACACAGACCCACAAAGAAACAAACCCGATTTTGATGAACTCTCATATTTACTGGGTGAAATACCACAAATACAACACTGTATATAGACATAATATGACATTTGAAATGTCTTTATTTTTTTGGAACTTCTGTGAGTGTAATGTTTACTGTTCACAAAAGCTGCTCTATTGGGTTGAGGTCTGGGGACTGACCAGGTCTGGGGACTGACCAGGTCTGGGGACTGACCAGGTCTGGGGACTGACCAGGTCTGGGGACTGATCAGGACACTCGATGAATTGAACTCGCTGTCACGTTCCAGGCTAATGTTTTCCCACTCCTCAATTGTCCAGTGTGTCCACTGGAGTCGTTTATTGTTGTGTTGTTGTCTCCCAACCATGACAGGGAATGACGAGTTGAGCATTCCGAGATGCCGTTCTGTACACCACTGTTGTACCTGGCCGTTATTTGTCTGTTTGTGACCCACCTGTTAGCTTACACGATTCTTGCCATTTTCCTTGGACCTCTCTGATCAACGAGCTGTTTTCACCCACAGGACTGCCGCTGACTGGATGTTTTCTGTTTGTCGCTCCATTCTGTCAGTAGGAACGAACCATTTCCGTGAACGGGGTGGTGTACCTAATAAAGTGTATATTTGCTTATTAACTACGGACGGTCCCCAAAGAGGAATAAGTTCCCCTGGTAAACAGAGATGTCCAGAGACACACAGCGGGAGAACGCCACGCAAATACTAGAATAGAGAAATGAGAGAGAAATATCCTGAAAGGAGAATGCATTCCAAATGCCATCCCATTCCTTATATAGTGTCCGTAAGGTTCTGGTTAACAGTTGTGCACTAGACAGGGAATAGGGTGTAATACGAGACACATCCAGAACATGGAAGCCTACTAGATGATTATGATGATGATGTTAATAAGTGGCGAATAAGAAGTCTGGCATATTTTACTGTTTGGCTTCTATTTATCCCTAACTCTCCTCCCTCCTCCCATGTCCCCCTTTTCATCGCCCAGGGGCCCCCAGATAGCTATTAATGATTACATCTTGTGGATAAGAGGAGCCCAAGAGCCCCACTTTGGGAGTTGACCCGGCGAGCCCCTTCTGTCTTTCTGTCTTTCCTCAACATCCAACAGCTGCCAGTCTTCACTAGGAGGAGGGGGAGAAGAGGAGAGGGGAGAGAGAACGAGAGGAGAAGAGGAGAGGGGAGAGAGAACGAGAGGAGAAGAGGAGAGGGGAGAGAGGAGAAGAGGAGAGAGAAAAAGAGGAGAAGAGGAGAGAGAACGAGAGGAGAAGAGGAGAGAGAACGAGAGGAGAAGAGGAGAGGGGAGAGAGAACGAGAGGAGAAGAGGAGAGGGGAGAGAGAACGAGAGGAGAAGAGGAGAGGGGAGAGAGGAGAAGAGGAGAGAGAAAAAGAGGAGAAGAGGAGAGAGAACGAGAGGAGAAGAGGAGAGGGGAGAGAGGAGAAGAGGAGAGAGAACGAGAGGAGAAGAGGCAGCATAGCAGGCAGTTTCGCATGGCAGGTTCCAGGAGGGCAATTACACAGGCCAGATGAGACGAGGAGACAGCGAGCAGAGTAGTAGCAGCCCCACTGACTGTTTGGGATTTGAGCCGCTTCAGACTGACTGCTTGCCATTAACACTATAAGATATTACTTTCTCTCCCTCCATCTCTCTCTCTCTCTCTCTCTCTATCTCTTTTTCTCTCTCTCTCTCTGTCTCTCCCTCCCTCTCTCCCTCTCTCTGTCTCTCTCTCTCTCTCTCTCTCTCTCTCTATCTCTTTTTCTCTCTCCCTTTCTCTCTCTCTCCATCTCTCTCTCTCTCTCACTTTCCCTACCTTCCTCTCCCTCTTCTTCTCCCTTCCTACAGGGCTCCATACTGTGGACATTTAGTTGTATTTTGCAATCCTTTGACTTGGCTGTGCAAGTAAAAAATTATATTTGGCCGCACTGGTGCAAGCTGCACATTCTACCTGGTCACCTCAATAAAAAAAATCATATTTTTGGGACGGATAAAACCATGAATTTGTCAAACAGAAAAGTGCATTATCCTTATGAATGATTCCTGTAAAAAACAGTGTCTGCCCAGATGCCTGTTTCGCTGGGACCGTCTGCTCGTGATTGAATAACATTTAAAATACAATCGTGGGAGAAGGTCTCAGTTTTCTGGAGGTATAATAATTTTTTGTAAATGATCATTATTGAGCTAAAACCACACTGTTTTTCTATCATGAAATCTGGGAAAATGCACATTGGCCAGTGCATGTGCACTAGGCCTCACTGCAAAGGTGAGGAGTATTTCTGTCTGTAATGAAGCCCTTCTGTGCTCCCCTGTGGCTGGGCCTGGCTCCCCAGTGGCTGGGCCTGGCTCCCCAGTGGCTGGGCCTGGCTCCCCAGTGGCTGGGCATGGCTCCCCAGTGGCTGGGCCTGGCTCCCCAGTGGCTGGGCCTGGCTCCCCAGTGGCTGGGCCTGGCTCCCCAGTGGCTGGGGGATGAATGTATTATGTAACACATAATGAATGTATTACAATTGATTGATTTCCTGATATGAACTGTAATTCAGTAAAAATCTTTGAAATTGTTGCATGTTGCGTTTATATTTTTGTTCAGT
>NC_092092.1:6281565-6377052 GCF_045679555.1 Salvelinus alpinus
TATTTTTGCTATTTTGTACATTGTAGAATAATAATGAAGACATCAAAACTATGAAATAACACTTATGGAATAATGTAGTAACCCAAAAAAGTGTTAAACAAATCTAAATATATGATATATTTCAGATTCTTCAAATAGCCACCTTTTGCCTGATGACAGCTTTGCACAATCTTGGCATTCTCTGGGTATACTGGGTCAGGGTCCTATTGGTTCCAGACTTGGTGCATCGGTACCGCTTGCAGTGCGGTAGCAGAGAAAACAGTCTATGATGTGGGTGGCTGGAGTCTTTTTAGGGCCTTCCTCTGACACCGCTTGGTATAGAGGTCCTGGATGGCAGGGAGCTTGGCCCCAGTGATGTACTGGGCCGTACGCACTACCCTCTGTAGCGCATTGCGGTCGGATGCCAAGCAGTTGCCGTACCAGGCGGTGATGCAACCAGTCAGGATGCTCTCGATGGTACAGATCCTTTTTGAGGATCGGAGGGCCCATTACACATATTTTCAGCCACCCAAGGGGCCCCTTCACGACTGTGTTAGTGTTCTGGCACCACACTGCCAGGTTTCTGACCTCCTCCCTGTAGGCTGTCTTATCGTCAACGGTAATCAGGCCTACCACTGTCGTGTTGTTAAACTTAATGATGGTGTTGGAGTTGTGCCTGGCCATGCAGTCATGGGTGAACAGGGACTACAGGAGGAGACTGAGCACACACCCCTGAGGGGCCCCCGTGTTGAATTATCAGTGTGGCCAATGTGTTGTTGCCTATCGTCACCACCTGGGGGCGGCCCTTCAGGAAGTCCAGGATCCAGTTGCAGAGGAAGGTGTTTGGTCCCAGGGTCCTTAGCTTAGTGATGAGTGTTGAGGGCACTATGGTGTTGAACACTGAGCTGTAGTCAATGAATAGCATTCTCACATAGGTGTTCCTTCTGTCTCGATGGGAAAGGGCAGTGTGGAGTGCAATAGAGATTGCATCATCTGTGGATCTGTTGGGGCGGTATGAGAATTGGATTGGGTCCAGCGTGTCTAGGATGATGATGTCGATGTGAGCCAAGACCAGCCTTTCAAAGCATTTCATGGCTACAGATGTGAGTGCTACGGGCTGATAGTCAGATACAAAGAGATACAGACAGAGAGACAGACAGAGAGACAGAGAGAGAGAGGGAGAGAGAGATGAAGAGGGAGAGAGAGAGAGATGAAGAGGGAGAGAGAGATGAAGAGGAAGAGAGAGATGAGGAGAGAGAGGGAGAGAGAGAGAGATAAATGAAGAGAGAGAGAGAGATAAATGAAGAGAGAGAGAGAAATAAATTGAGGAACCTGTCCAACCAAAAACATAGAGACCCGGAAAACCTGAGTCTACGCCTTCACTATGGCGAATCACTAAAACAATACAGAAATACACTACGGAAAAAGAAGGAACAGCACGTCAGAAATCAGCTCAATGTAATTGAAGACTCCATAGACTCTAACCAATTCTGGGAAAATTGGAAAACACTAAACAAACAACAACACGAAGAATTATCTATCCAAAATGGAGATGTATGGGTAAACCACTTCTCCAATCTTTTTGGCTCTATAACAAAGAATAAAGAACAAAAACATATACATGATCAAATACAAATCCTAGAATCAACTATTAAAGACTACCAGAACCCATTGGAATTCTCCAATTACCTTGAATGAGTTACAGGACAAAATAAAAACCCTCAAACCCAAAAAGACCTGTGGTGTTGATGGTATCCTTAATGAAATGATCAAATATACAGACAACAAATTCCAATTGGCTATACTAAAACTCTTTAACATCGTCCTTAGCTCTGGCATCTTCCCCAATATTTGGAACCAAGGACTGATCACCCCAATCCACAAAAGTGGAGACAAATTTGACCCCAATAACTACCGTGGAATATGCGTCAACAGTAACCTTGGGAAAATACTCTGCATTATCATTAACAGCAGACTCGTACATTTCCTCAATGAAAACAATGTACTGAGCAAATGTCAAATTGGCTTTTTACCAAATTACCGTACAACAGACCATGTATTCACCCTACACACCCTAATTGACAACCAAACAAACCAAAACAAAGGCAAAGTCTTCTCATGCTTTGTTGATTTCAAAAAAGCCTTCGACTCAATTTGGCATGAGGGTCTGCTATACAAATTGATGGAAAGTGGTGTTGGGGGTAAAACATACGACATTATAAAATCCATGTACACAAACAACAAGTGTGCGGTTAAAATTGGCAAAAAACACACACATTTCTTCACACAGGGTCGTGGGGTGAGACAGGGATGCAGCTTAAGCCCCACCCTCTTCAACATATATATCAACGAATTGGCGCGGGCACTAGAACAGTCTGCAGCACCCGGTCTCACCCTACTAGAATCCGAAGTCAAATGTCTACTGTTTGCTGATGATCTGGTGCTTCTGTCACCAACCAAGGAGGGCCTACAGCAGCACCTAGATCTTCTGCACAGATTCTGTCAGACCTGGGCCCTGACAGTAAATCTCAGTAAGACCAAAATAATGGTGTTCCAAAAAAGGTCCAGTCACCAGGACCACAAATTCCATCTAGACACCGTTGCCCTAGAGCACACAAAAAACTATACATACCTCGGCCTAAACATCAGCACCACAGGTAACTTCCACAAAGCTGTGAACGATCTGAGAGACAAGGCAAGAAGGGCCTTCTATGCCATCAAAAGGAACATAAATTTCAACATACCAATTAGGATCTGGCTAAAAATACTTGAATCAGTCATAGAGCCCATTGCCCTTTATGGTTGTGAGGTCTGGGGTCCGCTCACCAACCAAGATTTCACAAAATGGGACAAACACCAAATTGAGACTCTGCATGCAGAATTCTGCAAAAATATCCTCCGTGTACAACGTAGAACACCAAATAATGCATGCAGAGCAGAATTAGGCCGATACCCACTAATTATCAAAATCCAGAAAAGAGCCGTTAAATTCTACAACCACCTAAAAGGAAGCGATTCCCAAACCTTCCATAACAAAGCCATCACCTACAGAGAGATGAACCTGGAGAAGAGTCCCCTAAGCAAGCTGGTCCTAGGGCTCTGTTCACAAACACAAACACACCCCACAGAGCCCCAGGACAACAGCACAATTAGACCCAACCAAATCATGAGAAAACAAAAAGATAATTACTTGACACATTGGAAAGAATTAACAAAAAAACAGAGCAAACTAGAATGCTATTTGGCCCTAAACAGAGAGTACACAGTGGCAGAATACCTGACCACTGTGACTGACCCAAACTTAAGGAAAGCTTTGACTATGTACAGACTCAGTGAGCATAGCCTTGCTATTGAGAAAGGCCGCCGTAGGCAGACATGGCTCTCAAGAGAAGACAGGCTATGTGCACACTGCCCACAAAATGAGGTGGAAACTGAGCTGCACTTCCTAACCTCCTGCCCAATGTATGACCATATTAGAGAGACATATTTCCCTCAGATTACACAGATCCACAAAGAATTCGAAAACAAATCCAATTTTGATAAACTCCCATATCTACTGGGTGAAATTCCACAGTGTGCCATCACAGCAGCAAGATTTGTGACCTGTTGCCACAAGAAAAGGGCAACCAGTGAAGAACAAACACCACTGTAAATACAACCCATATTTATGTTTATTTATTTTAACTTGTGTGCTTTAACCATTTGTACATTGTTACAACACTGCATATATATAATATGACATTTGTAATGTCTTTATTGTTTTGAAACTTCTGTATGTGTAATGTTTACTGTTCATTTTTATTGTTTATTTGACTTTTGTATATTACCTACCTCACTTGCTTTGGCAATGTTAACACATGTTTCCCATGCCAATAAAGCCCCTTGAATTGAATTGAATTGAATTGAGAGATGAAGAGGAAGAGAGAGACAGAGAGAGACAAAGAGCGGTAAATGATCAACACAATACCGAGCTGATTATCAGTCAAAGACATGGACAAGCTTTCTTTTACTGTAAGTGATGTAACCCTGTTGTCTTCTTCTGTTGTTTAATTTACAGGCAGCTAGAAGAACATCATCGTAAAGCTGAATCTGATTGACGTGTTTATCAACAACGTTTCAAATCGGATAAAGATCTCTCTGGATCAGAGGAGAGCCACGATGTAGAACAGGTGTTGGGTGTTGTTGAACTGTTCTCTGGCCACAACATGGCACCAGCAGTACCAGCCAGAGTACAAGGCCCACAATCACAAAGCCTCTTGGAGTAGTAGTGCTGATCCTGGATCAGTTTTAGATCGTAATGAACACAACTATATGGATAACGGGACCTGATCCTAGACCGAGCGTGGCAGTGTCTACCAACCACAGACAGGGTGATGAGAATCAAATCAGACGACGCTGCCACGACGTGACGCTGTTAAGAAATCAGACGATGCTACCACGACGTGACGCTGTTCAGAAATCAGACGATGCTACCACGACATGACGCTGTTAAGAAATCAGACGATGCTACCACGACGTGACGCTGTTCAGAAATCAGACGATGCTACCACGACGTGACGCTGTTAAGAAATCAGACGATGCTACCACGACGTGACGCTGTTAAGAAATCAGACGATGCTACCACGACGTGACGCTGTTAAGAAATCAGACGATGCTACCACGACGTGACGCTGTTAAGAAATCAGACGATGCTACCACGACGTGACGCTGTTAAGAAATCAGACGATGCTACCACGACGTGACGCTGTTCAGAAATCAGACGACGCTGCCACGACGTGACGCTGTTCAGAAATCAGACGATGCTACCACGACGTGACGCTGTTAAGAAATCAGACGATGCTACCACGACGTGACGCTGTTCAGAAATCAGACGACGCTGCCACGACGTGACGCTGTTCAGAAATCAGACGATGCTACCACGACGTGACGCTGTTCAGAAATCAGACGACGCTCCCACGACGTGACGCTGTTCAGAAATCAGACGACGCTGCCACGACGTGACGCTGTTCAGAAATCAGACGATGCTACCACGACGTGACGCTGTTCAGAAATCAGACGACGCTACCACGACGTGACGCTGTTCAGAAATCAGACGATGCTACCACGACGTGACGCTGTTAAGAAATCAGACGATGCTACCACGACGTGACGCTGTTCAGAAATCAGACGACGCTGCCACAACGTGACGCTGTTCAGAAATCAGACGATGCTACCACGACGTGACGCTGTTAAGAAATCAGACGATGCTACCACGACGTGACGCTGTTCAGAAATCAGACGATGCTACCACGACGTGATGCTGTTAAGAAATCAGACGATGCTACCACGACGTGACGCTGTTCAGAAATCAGACGACGCTGCCACAACGTGACGCTGTTCAGAAATCAGACGACGCTACCACGACGTGACGCTGTTCAGAAAGGCAAGAATGTTCCAGCGAAGAGATGACTCGCTGGGGGCGCTGTTTTGAAGCCACTCTCCCACCATTGTAAACTATTTTTTGGAAGCTATAAAAATACATTTCTACATTTCAATGTTTTGACACATGTATTCTATTACAGACACCTTAATTTTTTAATTATATTATGTAAAATTCAAACACATAAAAACATTTTCTTTAAAGTATAATTTTGGGAATGTTCTCTCTCTCTCTCCAGCTCTCTCTCCCTCCATCTCTCTCTCCCTCTATCTCTCTCTCTCTCCCTCTATCGCTCTCTCTCCCTCCATCTCTCCCCCGGCCCCCCACACACACCTCTCTGTAGCATCTTCGTGCAGCATGAAAATCAGAGATGTGTCAATGTGTTTCTATCTGCAGGCACCAGCTTTATGGGGAAAAGGAAAGGCAAAGTAAAGTCTCTCTCCGCTGCTTTCTCGTTAAACACGCAGCCTTGATTTGTTTTCGGCGCTCGGGGGTTGAATTATTTACCGGATAAACAAGGTGATGTTGTCTCAGTCGCAATCTGATCCAAACTCCCCCAGATCTCTCTCAGCGCCACAAGGAAGGCCTTCTTACCTGGTTACTGTGCTGTATTAGGGGTGAAAGAAGTTATGTGGAGCGGAGTGGTCCTTTCACAGATACTTCTCTAGGGAGACACTGGAGAGGGGTAAAACAACACACACACACACAACACACACACACCACACACACACACACACATACACACCACACACACACAACACACGCACGCACGCACGCGCACGCACACACGCACACGCACACACACACACACACACACACACACACACACACACACACACACACACACACACACACACACACACACACACACACACACACACCTGTGTGGTAATGAGTTATCATAAAGCAGCACTATGTGTTTGTAGGGCTACAAGACGCCGGGCAGGAAAGACGATGACATCTAAACCCTGCAATCCTATTGGAGCATTCACTAGGATCCATCTATCTGCTGGTGGGAGTACAGCTGTGCTCTCCACATACAAACGCATGGACGCTCTAACACACACACACACACAGTGTCGCGGCCTGTGTGTGTGTGTGTGTGTCGAGCGTAGGTGAATCGGTTTCGCCCCCGTACGGTACGGTGGATTATCACAGTGCTTTGATCTCGTCACCGTGTCAGGTTGTCAAGGGCCTCCCATGGTTACGGTGACAGCAGCAGGTGATCGTTGTCAGCCAGTACGAGTGCTTTAAAAAAAACAAAAAAACACACACACCAAATGACAGGCGGGTGAAGGGGTTAGCACAGAGTACAGGATGTGTGGCCCAGGCTACATCTAATGCGGCAGGGCGGAAAATTCACTTCAAAACATTAGCCGCTTTAGAGACCAGAGAGGAAGTGGAGCCTAATGAGTGTCTGACTGCAGCTTGTCGCCTTGTGAGACGTGGGCGCTGTGAAGACTGCTGGTTAATGAAGGTCAGGCTAGAGCACTAGAGGACTAAATTCCAGACCCTTGTTTAAGTTTATCTCTAATATCTCATCATATCTATAAAATCTACAACGCGGAGAATGGAATGCAGAAAAAGGAACATTAGAAAAATGTTCTACTTCATATTCATCATCTCCAACAACACCTTAACATCAACATTATGTGAACATTTCGCAGTTCTGTGTTTTGTAGTAAAAAAGACAGAGGAAGATAAGAGTTTCCAATGACATCATCGGTGTGCGTTGTGTGATTTTGACCAATTATGAGGAGGCTGTCACGACTTCCGCCGAAGTCGGTCCCTCTCCTAGTTCGGGCGGCTTTCGGCGGTCGACATCACCAGTCTTCTAGCCATCGCCGATCCACCTTTCATTTTCCATTTGTTTTGTCTTGTTCCCCGTCATGTCCTTGTCCGGAATTGTTTCTTGTAGTGCTTGTGCACGTTATGCTGGTTATTACCGGGTTTTGTTTGACACATTCATTGATTGTTCTGTTTACGGTGGTTTTTATGTTTATTAAACGACACCGTTGTAAATCAGTGTCGTTTAAATCACTCTCCTGCGCCTGACTTCTCTGCCGCCAGTACGCACCCCGTTACAGAGGCGTTGCCTACTAATTGGTTGATGATGTCATTGGAAACACTTATCTTCCTCTGTCTTTTTTTTACTACAAAACATAGAAACGCCCCATTTTCACATAATGTTGATGTTGAGGCGGTGCTGGAGGTGATGAATATGAAGTTGAACATTTTAGAAATGTCCCTTTAAAACGGAATTCAACAATATTCAAACGTGTATTGAACTTAGAAAATGTCTTCGATTTGTCCCAGACCTCAAACGTACTCTCCTGATGTGGTTTAACCATTATTGTGGACTTAGTTGTTTTTCTGCACTGTTGGAACACAAGCATTTCGCTACACCCGCAATAACATCTGATAAATATGTGTACGTGATCAATAATATTTGATTTGATTGTTATTAAAAAGGTGTGATTTTGAGAGTGAAAATCTGAAAAAAATATGTTATGGGGCTGTACATATCCATCCATTTTTACCGTTGACCTTCTAATAAGCTACATTATATCACAACTTTGAGCGTCCATGCATCTGTTTGTGGAGAATATTATCTGGGTAGTATGATATTTGTTATATAGTGTGCTAGCAGAGTATTATCTGGGTAGTATGATCTTTGTTATATAGTGTGCTAGCACAGTATTATCTGGGTAGTATGATATTTGTTATATAGTGTGCTAGCAGAGTATTATCTGGGTAGTATGATCTTTGTTATATAGTGTGCTAGCACAGTATTATCTGGGTAGTATGATATTTGTTATATAGTGTGCTAGCAGAGTATTATCTGGGTAGTATGATCTTTGTTATATAGTGTGCTAGCACAGTATTATCTGGGCAGTATGATCTTTGTTATATAGTGTGCTAGCAGAGTATTATCTAGGTAGTATGATCTTTGTTATATAGTGTGCTAGCACAGTATTATCTGGGCAGTATGATCTTTGTTATATAGTGTGCTAGCAGAGTATTATCTGGGTAGTATGATATGTGTTATATAGAGTGCTAGCAGAGTATTATCTGGGCAGTATGATCTTTGTTATATAGTGTGCTAGCACAGTATTATCTGGGTAGTATGATCTTTGTTATATAGTGTGCTAGCACAGTATTATCTGGGTAGTATGATCTTTGTTATATAGTGTGCTAGCAGAGTATTATCTAGGTAGTATGATCTTTGTTATATAGTGTGCTAGCAGAGTATTATCTGGGCAGTATGATCTTTGTTATATAGTGTGCTAGCAGAGTATTATCTGGGTAGTATGATCTTTGTTATATAGTGTGCTAGCAGAGTATTATCTGGGTAGTATGATCTTTGTTATATAGTGTGCTAGCACAGTATTATCTGGGCAGTATGAACTTTGTTATATAGTGTGCTAGCACAGTATTATCTGGGCAGTATGATCTTTGTTATATAGTGTGCTAGCACTTAACTGTATGTCACCAAGGTGTCTACATATATACTGAACAAAACTATAAATGCAGCCAGACCCACCCACTCGGGAGCCAGGCCCAGCCAATCAGAATTCGTTTTTCCCCACAAAAGAGCTTTATTACAGACAGAAATACTCCTCGGTTTCATCAACTGTACAAGTAGCATGTCTCAGACAATCCCCACCGCACTGTAAACCCCAAGTCATTTTTAACTCAAATACTTCTAGTAAGTTGTACTCAAAGTCAATGAAAAGTCATTATTACTTCAAATGTTTATGTGGTACTGATTCAAAACTAAACGAGAAGTCACACATGATGTCAAATGTACTTTTTTTCCCCCAGCATGTTCTACTGCAGGAAGATGTTTGGGGAATTGTTTTTAATATTTTTTTTATTTTTTTTACATGTACATTGAGTGATTGATTGGTTAAATGTCAAGCAACACAAAGATACATAGAACAATTCTAAACTAATCCGATAATGTTTCACCTGCTACTGAAAAGGTTGTTCCAGTTTAAATGGCTTAGGTTGTTTCTTCCCTCTGGCAGTCATTACGAACGCAGGTTGAGGTTGAATACACATTTCAACTGTTGCATAGCTTAAACGCTGGCTAGATTCCAATAGGAATCACACATCACTTTGCAAGCCAGCATTACAGTTAGGGTTGCATAAAGGTTAGGGTTGCAAAATTCTGTTAAATTTCCCAGGTTTTCCAGAAATTACTGGGGGAAAAATTGGAAAGTTTGGGGAAGTTTGCAACCCTACTTGCAGGCCTGATATGGCCTGTAAACTATACGTTTCAGGCCACTGTATGAGGCCTTATGATATATGCAATGGTTCAATTATAATGATAATGTTTGACCTAGGAACTCACTTGGTGAAGGCCACATGTCTGAAAATGAGTGAATTCAACAATCATGGCTCTGTCACTAACAGATACGGTCATGGCCCATGGGCTCATGGGTAGTAACTCTACGATTCAATCGAAAAGGCAACACCCACTGGGAAATTATTGGAGGCGTGGCTTGGCGGGGGCGTTAAATGTAAGTATAACTTACTAAAGAAAACTGCATTTGTATAACTCATATGAAGATAGTACTGCTCACTTCAGCTATTTAAGTTTCATTAAAAAAAATATGTTTTTCTAATCGTTTTCCTCAAAATGTTTGAAGAAGCCAAATGTAAAGGTTCTGGGCTGGCGTGGTTACACGTGGTCTGCGGTTGTCAGGCCGGGTGGACGTACTGCCAAATTCTCTAAAACAATGTTGGGGGCAGCTTATGTTCTCTGGCAACAGCTCCGGTGGACATTCATGCAGTCAGCATGCCAATTGCACACTCCCTCAACTTCAGACATCTGTGACATCGTGTTGTGTGTCAAAACTGCACATTTTACAGTGGCCTTTTATTGTCGCCAGCACAAGGTGCACCTGTGTAATGATCATGCTGTTTAAATCAGCTTCTTGATATGCCACACCTGTCAGGTGGATGGATTATCTTGGCAAAGGAGAAATACTTACTAACAGGGATGTAAACAAATATGGGCACAAAATTTGGGAGAAATAAGCTTTTTGTGCGCATGGAACATTTATTTTATCTCATTAAACATGGGACCAACACTTAACATCTTGTTTATATTTTGTATTCACATGATTTTAGCACGAACTCCGTTGATAGTTCTCTGCTTTTGAAGACCTATGCTATTAAGCACTTGAAAACATCTGACATTGTCATCTGCAGAAATATGTCTTGCCTCCTGATTCCAAACCAGAAACAAGCGGAAGACAGTAACATCGAGCCCAACATGACCTCTGAGGACCTCGAGCATCTGTGGACCTCTTATCTGTGGACCTCTTATCTGAGGACCTCGAGCATCTGTGGACCTCTTATCTGAGGACCTCGAGCATCTGTGGACCTCTTATCTGAGGACCTCGAGCATCTGTGGACCTCTTATCTGTGGACCTCTTATCTGAGGACCTCGAGCATCTGATCACCGTGTGCTGATGTAGCCTACTTGATGTACTATGCCCCATTTGACATGATTATAATACAATATGATTTAAACTCCCTATGTCTTCTCACGGTATATAATACAATCCCACTTGTCAGATTTATCCTGTGTCATATTTTAGCAGGTGAAGAAGTTTCCCTTCATGTTACCAGTTGGGATGAGCCGCTCCTCTCACTAAGCCAGTCTAGGTGTCACTGCAAAGGGCAGTTCGTATGCAGATTCAATGGCTACGTCACAAAAAAACAACAACATCCTATTCCCTCTACAGTGTACTACTTTTGACTAGGGCCCCATAGATCTCTCGTAGTGGACCATGTAAAGAGCAGGATGCCGTTTGGGATAGAGACAGCGGCTGGCGAGCTGCACAGGTCAGCAGGAAATACCTCTTAACTGGAGCCTGACCTTGAGAAGGGCGCCGTCCAATCAGCTGGCTGACTGCAGTAAAGGTCCATCATTGCAGTAGTAGAGTGGATCATGGACATGGACAATGCATGGCTGGCATCCTCCGGGATGACTTATTCAATCAATTACAACCTCTTAGGAAAATAAGTCACGATGAAGGTACTACTGCAGCTATTGGTGGTCGGGGAACGCATCACACTTTTAGTACTGTCTGGTATGCCTAATCTAAATGTAACATTTATACCAATAACCTGTCTGGTATGCCTAATCTAAATGTAACATTTATACCAATAACCTGTCTGGTATGCCTAATCTAAATGTAACATTTATACCAATAACCTGTCTGGTATGCCTAATCTAAATGTAACATTTATACCAATAACCTGTCTGGTATGCCTAATCTAAATGTAACATTTATACCAATAACCTGTCTGGTATGCCTAATCTAAATGTAACATTTATACCAATAACCTGTCTGGTATGCCTAATCTAAATGTAACATTTATACCAATAACCTGTCTGGTATGCCTAATCTAAATGTAACATTTATACCAATAACCTGTCTGGTATGCCTAATCTAAATGTAACATTTATACCAATAACCAAATCGGATGACTGCGATTGACAAAACAGTTAAAATGTAAGAATGCACATAGTGTGGGTCTTATTAGATATATATATATATAATGTCTATGGAGAGAGAAAGAGAGAGAGAGAGAGAGAGAGAGAGTGTAATGTTTTCACTTGCTTTGGCAATGTTAACATGTGTTTCCCATGCCAATAAAGCCCTTAAATTGAATTGAGAGAAGGAGAGACAGAGTAAGAGACAGAGAGAGAGAGACCGAGAGAGAGAGAGAGAGTCATGCTCAACATGAGCTCCTGATATATTTGATTTTTTAGGTTTTTAGAATGAGATAAACACTCTAATCGAAGAAGAATTCCAGACAAGAAGTGATGAACAACAACTCTATACATTCAGAATAGAAAAAAAAGTAACTTTGCGCCTCAAGTTAAGAAGTCTTGAGTCTAGCTAGCTAGCTACACAACAAAGACCCAGCCAGCAGACTAACAAGCTAGCCATAAGAAACGAGCTAGAACAAACCTAACAAGGTCAGTTAATACAACTACATCAAACGACCAAACTGAGTGAGTAAACCAAAAAGGAGCACGGACTAACTGTAAACATATCTTCAGTCTTTTGTGTGAGGATTTTTCACTATTTTTGCTGATTTTTGAAAGTAGCGCGAACAGCAGACGAACAAATCGGTTGCCATGGCAACGGGGCAGCAGAACAGCGCAGCAGTAGCGGTAGTAGCAGAGCGCACAGACACCATGTCCCCACTCCCCCTCAGCGCAGAATCCATTCTCTACCCAAAAAAGGTCAAAAATGACACAATGAGGAAAGCTTTCAAACAGAAACTACTAGAGGAGAGGCCAGAAACCCTTTTTGCAGACCTCTACAAAAACGGTGACGTGAGTAATCTCATCTTCCTCACTGACCAGCCAAATGCATGGCGCTCAGCAGTCTGCTCTCACTACCTATGCATAAAGAAAGAGGGAATCTGTAATGGGTGGAAGCTGAAAATCAAAGAGACAGACGACCCTGACAGCACCATGATAACAATCAACCTCTACAAGACTGGGACTGTCATGGTGCAAGGTAACATCAGGCTGTTTGAAACAGACTTTCAGACCATTAAGGAGAGAGCGGAGAGAGAGAAGGACACCACCAGTGACATGCCCTCCCACAAGACAAACTCCCCCAGCACCACCCTCACCCTTACCCTCCCCACCCAACAAGGCACATCCAGCACCTCTCTTCCCACCATAGTGGAGGACACGCCCCAAGAGGAGAGCGACCCCCTCAGTGCAGAGCAGGCTCAGGCCCTCCTCACCACCATGGCTGCCATGAGGGATGAGTTCACCAAACTGGAGGGGGAGGTGGTCCTGCTCAGGGAGAGCGTGAGCAAACAGCAACCAGACAACCACACCTTAGAGGAGCTCCTAACCAAGGTGAGGACAGAGCAGGACAGCAGCTTTGCAACACAGCTGAAAGAGGTTCAGCAAGAGAGAGACGGACTCAAGAGAGAGCTGGCTGATCTAACAAAGGAGGTGAGAGAGCTCCAAAAAGACAGGCAGAGCAGCAATAAGGAGCTGACCGCACTAAGAGAGGAGCTGCAGGAGAGAAAGAGAGCAGAGGACAGGCTGCAGGAGCAGATAGATCACCACCCTATGACCTGCCCTCACACAGCAGAGGAGCCCAGCTCAACCAGCCAGACTTCCCCAGCCCTGGCTGCTGCACCCCTCCTCCCCAACCCACAGAACAGCCTCCCACTGACAGTGGCACCCACACAGACCAGCCACACCCCAGCTCCAACACCCACCAGCCCCCCCTCTGCCCCCCCCAGTCCAGAAGAAACACTGGCTGACATCGTCCTGTTAATGGACTCAAATGGGAAGTATGTTCAGGAGAAGAAACTTTTCCCTAGACACAAAACGAGAAAGGTGTGGTGCCCAACAACGCAAAGTGCCATGGAGCTGCTTGATAAGAACCATCTCGGGTCGCCAAGCCACATAATCATACATACCGGAAGCAACGACCTGCGTGCTCAGCAGGAGAGGGTGGCGACTTCACTACGGGGAGTGATTGAGAAGGCCTCCGCAATCTTCCCCAACTCAAGAATCATAGTGTCAACCCTTCTACAGAGGAGGGACTTCCACCCTGCCACAATCCAAAGAATAAACGCCAGCCTATCCCGGGACTGTGCCCTGCGACCCAATGTACACCTGGCCCACCATCCCACCCTCGATCTGGACTGTCTCTATGACCATGTTCACCTGTACAGGGAGACAGTCCCCATCCTTGCCAAGATTCTCAACGTCGCTTTAAACCGCAGCCCGAACTCTCCACCCAGGAACAGCGGAGCAATCTCTACCCCGCCGAGATCACCGAGACAACATCCCGGACCAGCACCCTGGACCCCCCAGCCACGACCACAGCACCACCAACCTCAATGCCCACCACAGCCAGCGCAGCACAGACCACCCCAGCCCAGCTTCAGAGCCACCCAGATGAGGCCTACCACCCCCCTCCTCCCCACCGCAGACCCACACCTGGAGGAGCCACAGCCCAGCAGGCAGAGCTACGCACAGGCTGTGAGAGGAGCAACTGGCCCAGCCCCCACCAACCAAATGAGTGACATTAAACAAATGCTGAGTCTACTATGCTCACATGTGATGGGCCGAGGGTCATGGTAAGATGAGCACAAGAACTCCACCATTCTCACACTACATCCACCCAAGTGGCATGACACAAATTCTATCTAAATGATAAACAAATCACATTTGCAAAATAAGAGTTTACTTTAATTGAAAAATCCTATTTTAATGGTTCTTCTTGGATTGTGAGTGTTTGTCTCATTTTGAAAGGTAAAGAAAAGAGAAGAAAAAAAAAGTTATGAAGTCTTTTTACGTTGCATGTTGGAATATACAAGGATTGAAGTCCTCTGCTTTTGGGCTAAAGAGCAGAAACCCAGACTTCCTGAAAGAAATTGATGATGTTGATATTTTAGTACTACAGGAAACATGGTGCAGAGGTGATGTTTCCACTGGCTGTCCACTAGGTTATAGGGAGATAATCATACCATCCACTAAATTAAAAGGAATCAAACAGGGCAGAGACTCAGGGGGAATGCTAATATGGTATAAATCTGAACTAATTCATTCAATCGAATTGATCAAAACAGGAGAATTCTTTATCTGGTTAAAAATCAACAAGGAAGCTATCTTGACAGATAAAAATGTCTTCCTCTGTGCCACATACATTCCCCCCTCAGAGTCACCCTACTTCAACGAAGAGAGCTTCTCCATTCTAGAGGGAGAGATTAGTCACTTTCAGGCCCAAGGCAACGTACTGGTCTGTGGAGACCTGAATGCTAGAATAGCAGAAGAACAAGACACTATTAACAGTCATGGGGATAAACACCTACCAGGAAGCAATAACCTTTCCCTCCCCACATACCCCCACAGAAACAACTATGACAAAGTGAAAAACAAAAATGGATTACAGCTCCTGAGGCTCTGTCGAACACTGGGTCTGTACATAGTCAATGGCAGGCTGAGAGGAGACTCTTTTGGTAGGTACACCTACAGCTCATCCCTTGGCAGCAGCACTGTAGACTACTTCCTCACCGACCTAAACCCAGAGTCTCTCAGAGCCTTCACAGTCAGCCCACTAACACCTCTCTCAGACCACAGTAAAATCACAGTGTATCTGAGAAGAGCAGAACCCAACCATGAAGCATCATGGCCCAATAAATTACATGGTACTAAACAAGCCTATAGATGGAGTGCAAACAGTACAGACATCTACCAAAAAGCAATTAGTAGCCAAAAAATACAATCTCTCCTGGACAACTTTTTAGCCTTAACATTCTCCTTCAGCAATGAAGGTGTAAATTTGGCCGTTAGGAACATAAACTTTATATTTGACAAATTAGCCTCCTTGGCTAATCTAAAGAAGCATAAGAGCAAACCAAAAATAACAGATAATGAAAAATGGTTTGATAATGATTGCAAAAATCTAAGAAAGTCATTGAGAAATATATCTAATCAAAAACACAGAGAACCAGACAACAAAAATATACGCCTTCAATATGGGGAAACACTGAAGCAATACAAACGCACCCTAAGAACAAAAAAGGAACAGCACATTAGAAATCAGCTGGATGGAATTGAGGAATCCATAGAATCAAACCACTTCTGGGAGAATTGGAATAAATTAAACAAACCTCATCATGAGGAGTTGGCTATCCAAAATGGGGATATGTGGAGAAATCACTTTGCAAACCTCTACAGCAATATAACAAAGAGCCCAGAACAAAAAGATATACAAGATAAATTACAAATCCTTGAATTAGCAGTCAAAGACTATCAGAATCCTGTGGATACCCAAATTACAGAAGAAGAATTATTGGAAAAAATATGCAATCTCCAACCCAAAAAGGCCTGTGGTGCTGATGGGATTTTAAATGAAATGATCAAATATACAGACCACAAATTCAAATTGGCTATACTCAAACTCTTCAACATTATCCTCACTGCAGGTATTTTCCCCGATATTTGGAACCAGGGATTGATCACACCAATCTATAAAAATGGAGACAAATTTGACCCAAATAATTACAGAGGAATATGCGTTAACAGCAACTTGGGGAAAATTCTCTGCAGTATTATAAATAGCAGACTACATCATTTCCTTGACGAACACAACGTCCTGAGCAGAAGCCAGATTGGATTTCTAAAAAATTATCGTACAACAGACCACATTTACACCCTCCACACTCTAATTGATAAACAAGTTAACCAAAACAAAGGCAAAATCTACTCGTGTTTTGTAGATTTCAAGAAAGCATTTGATTCAATTTGGCACGAAGGTCTTTTTTATAAACTAATAGAAAGTGGTATTGGAGGGAAAACATATGATTTTATTAAATCAATGTACACTAAAAACAAATGTGCGGTTAAAATTGGCAACAAGCAAACAGACTTCTTCTCTCAGGGGCGGGGAGTGAAACAGGGCTGCCCAATAAGTCCAACATTATTTAACATCTACATTAATGAATTGGCAAAAACATTAGAAGAATCGGCAGCACCTGGTATCACCCTACACAACACTGAAATCAAGTGTCTGCTGTACGCAGATGACCTGGTGCTGCTGTCTCCCACTAAAGAGGGGTTACAGCAACACCTAGATCATCTTCACAGGTTCTGTCAGACTTGGGCTCTGACCGTTAACCTAAAAAAAACAAATATAATGATATTCCAAAAAAAGGTCCGGAAATAAGGATGACAAATATAAATTCTATTTGGACACAGTTCTATTAGAACACACCAAAAACTACACATATCTAGGACTAAATATCAGCAACACAGGTAGCTTTCACATGGCTGTGAATGAGCTGAGAGACAAAGCAAGAAGAGCATTCTATGCCATTAAAAGGAACATCAAAATTGAAATTCCAATTAGAATCTGGCTCAAAATTTTTCAATCAGTTATAGAACCAATTGCTCTATATGGCAGTGAAGTATGGGGTCCGCTGTCTAATAATGAATTTACTAAATGGGACAAACATCCAATTGAAGTATTGCATGCAGAGTTTTGCAAGACTGTATTGCAAGTACAAAGAAAAACTCCAAATAACGCATGTAGGGCAGAATTGGGCCAATATCCCCTCCTCATTCGAATAGAAAAAAGAGCCATCAAATTTTACAACCATCTAAAAACAAGTGACCCTAAAACATTCCATCACACAGCTCTACAATGTCAAGAGATGAAACCAGAGAAGAGTCCCCTCAGCCAGCTGGTTCTGAGGCTCAGTTCACCAACCCAAACCAACCCCATAGAGCCTCGGGACAGCCCTCAGAAAATCTGGCCCAACCAAATCATCACAAAACAAAAAGAAAAATATATAACCTATTGGAAAGACACCACAAAAAATCAAAGTAAACTTCAATGCTATTTGGCTCTAAACAGACAGTACATGGTGGCAGACTATCTGACCACTGTGACTGATAGAAAACTGAGGAAAACATTGACTAGGTACAGACTCAGTGAGCACAGTCTGGCTATAGAGACCGGTCGTCACAGACAAACCTGGCTGCCCAGGGAGGACAGGCTGTGCTCACTCTGCTCCAGGGGAGAGGTAGAGACAGAAGTGCATTTCCTACTACACTGTGACAAATACTCAGACCTAAGAGCATATTTCTTTCCAAAAATTATAATTCAATACAAAGAATTTGAAACTATAAAAGATGAAGAAAAATTCAAATATTTATTGGGTGAAAAGCCAAAATGTGCAGTTTTGGCAGCCAAATATGTGTCCTCCTGCCACAGCCTGAGGGACAGCCAGTGAAAAATGCTAAGTAATGTTGATAATATTTCCCATTTAGCTTAGTTTTGTTTTGTCTTTCGTACCAGGTCATGTGTCTTCTCAGTCATGTTGACACTGGTCTACTACTGTTGCTTTAATGTATTGTTGTTCTGATTAATATTGTTGTTGTAGCTGTTATTAATGGTAATCCCATGTCCACTACTACTATTATTATTGCTGTTAATCCCACCATTTATTTATATATAAATATATATATATTTTGTGTATATATATACATATATATTTTATTTAAATTTTTCGATATGTATACTTTGACAATGTAAGTAATAATAACTTGCCATGTCAATAAAGTCAATTGAATTGAAAAAAAAAAAAAAAAAAAAAATTGAGAGAGCTTTAACCATTTGTACATTGTTACAACACTGCATATATATAATATGACATTTGTAATGTCTTTATTGTTTTGAAACTTCTGTATGTGTAATGTTTACTGTTCATTTTTATTGTTTATTTGACTTTTGTATATTACCTACCTCACTTGCTTTGGCAATGTTAACACATGTTTCCCATGCCAATAAAGCCCCTTGAATTGAATTGAATTGAATTGAGAGAGGCGAGAGAGAGAGAGGCGAGAGAGAGAGAGGCGAGAGAGAGAGAGGCGAGAGAGAGAGAGAGAGAGACGAGAGAGAGAGAGAGAGAGAGAGACGAGAGAGAGAGAGAGAGAGACGAGAGAGAGAGAGAGAGAGAGAGAGAGAGCGAGAGAGAGCGCGAGAGAGAGCGATAGAGAGCGATAGAGAGAGAGAGAGAGAGAGAGTCAGAGAGAGCGAGAGAGCGAGCGAGAGAGAGAAAGGAAAGAGTACATTGCAGTGCTTATCAGCAGCACAGCATGATCCTCCAGCTGGAAGCAGAGAGAAATAGAGTACCAGGCAGACAGAGGCACAATGTAATAACAAGAAGACTTAAGAACAGTTGCTTTGAACTTTCTGAGGGTTTGCAGCCAGGCGAGACAGAACTATCAAATTCCACCTTATCAACTCTTGTTGGCAGGGCTTAAAGAATTTGTATTTCTCTTTCTGATGGCTTACACTGAGCAAGAGAGAATTGGCCGTAAGACAGCAGTCATAACTACTAGCAGTATGATGCAGTAGTATCAACGACAAACAACAGCAGAAAAATCTTCGATTTATGTATCTGATAACCTTCCAGATTCCTTCAGCTGGTGGCACTGTCTACATCCCATATTGGCACCCTATTCCCTATGTAGTGAACTACTACTCCAAAACATAGTGCACTATATAGGGAATAGGATACTATTTGGGTCGCAGGTATTGGGTACGCCAAGAGGGGTTTGACTCTGACAGACAGAGTTATGGTTCATTCATCTCCATGAACCAAGCAGCGATAAATAATCAAGTAGCTATGAAAAAATAAGCCAGTTATTATGAAACCATAAAGAACAGTATCATCGCTTCAAGTAGATAATAACAAGAGGAGGATACAGTGTTCCAAGGATTAAATGGCTCGGCTTGGAGACGGAGAGAGCGAGAGACAGGGAGAGAGAGGGGGAGAGGGTAAGAGAGAGAGAGGGTGGGTGAGTGAGTGAGTGAGTGAGTGAGAGCGAGAGAGAGAGAGAGAGAGAGGAAGATAGAGGGAGAGAAAGAGAGGGTGAGTGAGAGAGAGAGAGAGAGAGAGAGAGAGAGAGAGAGAGAGAGAGAGAGAGAGAGAGAGAGGAAGATAGAGGGAGAGAAAGAGAGGGTGAGAGAGAGAGAGAGAGAGAGAGAGAGAGAGAGAGAGAAAGAGAGAAAGAGAGAGTGAGAGAGAGTAACGGTGAGCCGTATAGCTACATCCTCGTGAACATGCTTTTTGAGAGGGAACTCACAATAAATAACAGCACTTTAGCCATTGCTAATAGTTTCTATCTGCATCGTACTGCCGGCCAGAGGACACTGATACTATCAAATAGCATTTAACACAACATAAAGCAGAGTAAATAATCACTAAGCAATACAGCTTCACTTCTTCTGCACTACTAGGCCTAATAGGAAATGTGAAAGGAGCTCTGGGCCGGGATTCACAAAGCGCCTCAGAGTGCTGATCCAGAATCAGTTTGGGCTTTTAAATCCTAATGAATAAGAGGGGTGACCTGATCCAGAATCAGTTTGGGCTTTTAAATCCTAATGAATAAGAGGGGTGACCTGATCCAGAATCAGTTTGGGCTTTTAAATCCTAATGAATAAGAGGGGTGACCTGATCCAGAATTAGTTTGGGCTTTTAAATCCTAATGAATAAGAGGGGTGACCTGATCCAGAATCAGTTTGGGCTTTTAAATCCTAATGAATAAGAGGGGTGACCTGATCCAGAATCAGTTTGGGCTTTTAAATCCTAATGAATAAGAGGGGTGACCTGATCCAGAATTAGTTTGGGCTTTTAAATCCTAATGAATAAGAGGGGTGACCTGATCCAGAATCAGTTTGGGCTTTTAAATCCTAATGAATAAGAGGGGTGACCTGATCCTAAATCAGCACTCTTACTCTGAGAGGCTTTGAATACGGACCCAGCGAACAGCTCAGGAAGTGTTACAGGCCTGTTGTTCCCCATGTCCCCTCATCAGAGGAGTGTTACAGGCCTGTTGTTCCCCATGTCTCCTCATCAGAGGAGTGTTACAGGCCTGTTGTTCACCATGTCTCCTCATTAGAGGAGTGTTACAGGCCTGTTGTTCCCCATGTCTCCTCATCAGAGGAGTGTTACAGGCCTGTTGTTCACCACGTCTCCTCATCAGAGGAGTGTTACAGGCCTGTTGTTCACCACGTCTCCTCATCAGAGGAGTGTTACAGGCCTGTTGTTCCCCATGTCCCCTCATCAGAGGAGTGTTACAGGCCTGTTGTTCACCATGTCTCCTCATCAGAGGAGTGTTACAGGCCTGTTGTTCCCCATGTCTCCTCATTAGAGGAGTGTTACAGGCCTGTTGTTCCCCATGTCTCCTCATCAGAGGAGTGTTACAGGCCTGTTGTTCCCCACGTCCCCTCATCAGAGGAGTGTTACAGGCCTGTTGTTCACCATGTCTCCTCATCAGAGGAGTGTTACAGGCCTGTTGTTCACCATGTCTCCTCATCAGAGGAGTGTTACAGGCCTGTTGTTCCCCATGTCTCCTCATCAGAGGAGTGTTACAGGCCTGTTGTTAACCATGTCTCCTCATCAGAGAAGTGTTACAGGCCTGTTGTTCCCCACGTCCCCTCATCAGAGGAGTGTTACAGGCCTGTTGTTCACCATGTCTCCTCATCAGAGGAGTGTTACAGGCCTGTTGTTCACCACGTCTCATCAGAGGAGTGTTACAGGCCTGTTGTTCCCCATGTCTCATCAGAGGAGTGTTACAGGCCTGTTGTTCACCATGTCTCCTCATCAGAGGAGTGTTACAGGCCTGTTGTTCCCCACGTCTCCTCATCAGAGGAGTGTTACAGGCCTGTTGTTCACCATGTCTCCTCATCAGAGGAGTGTTACAGGCCTGTTGTTCACCACGTCTCCTCATCAGAGGAGTGTTACAGGCCTGTTGTTCCCCACGTCCCCTCAGAGGAGTGTTACAGGCCTGTTGTTCCCCATGTCTCCTCATCAGAGGAGTGTTACAGGCCTGTTGTTCCCCATGTCTCATCAGAGGAGTGTTACAGGCCTGTTGTTCACCACGTCTCCTCATCAGAGGAGTGTTACAGGCCTGTTGTTCACCATGTCTCCTCATCAGAGGAGTGTTACAGGCCTGTTATTCTCCATGTCTCCTCATCAGAGCAGTGTTACAGGCCTGTTGTTCACCATGTCTCCTCATCAGAGGAGTGTTACAGGCCTGTTATTCTCCATGTCTCCTCATCAGAGGAGTGTTACTTGCCTGTTGTTCACCATGTCTCCTCATCAGAGGAGTGTTACAGGCCTGTTGTTCCCCATGTCTACTCATCAGAGGAGTGTTACAGGCATGTTGTTCCCCATGTCTCCTCATCAGAGGAGTGTTACAGGCCTGTTGTTCCCCATGTCTACTCATCAGAGGAGTGTTACAGGCCTGTTGTTCCCCATGTCTCCTCATCAGAGGAGTGTTACAGGCCTGTTGTTCTCCATGTCTCCTCATCAGAGGAGTGTTACAGGCCTGTTTTTCCCCATGTCTCCTCATCAGAGGAGTGTTACAGGCCTGTTGTTCCCCATGTCTCCTCATCAGAGGAGTGTTACAGGCCTGTTGTTCACCATGTCTCCTCATCAGAGGAGTGTTACAGGCCTGTTGTTCCCCATGTCTCCTCATCAGAGGAGTGTTACAGGCCTGTTGTTCCCCACGTCTCCTCATCAGAGGAGTGTTACAGGCCTGTTGTTCACCACATCTCCGAGTGTTACAGGCCTGTTATTCTCCATGTCTCCTCATCAGAGGAGTGTTACAGGCCTGTTGTTCCCCATGTCTCCTCATCAGAGGAGTGTTACAGGCCTGTTATTCTCCATGTCTCCTCATCAGAGGAGTGTTACAGGCCTGTTGTTCCCCATGTCTCCTCATCAGAGGAGTGTTACAGGCCTGTTATTCTCCATGTCTCCTCATCAGAGGAGTGTTACAGGCCTGTTGTTCACCATGTCTCCTCATCAGAGGAGTGTTACAGGCCTGTTGTTCTCCATGTCTCCTCATCAGAGGAGTGTTACAGGCCTGTTGTTCACCATGTCTCCTCATCAGAGGAGTGTTACAGGCCTGTTGTTCCCCATGTCTCCTCATCAGAGGAGTGTTACAGGCCTGTTGTTCACCATGTCTCCTCATCAGAGGAGTGTTACAGGCCTGTTGTTCCCCATGTCTCCTCATCAGAGGAGTGTTACAGGCCTGTTGTTCACCATGTCTCCTCATCAGAGGAGTGTTACAGGCCTGTTGTTCCCCATGTCTCCTCATCAGAGGAGTGTTACAGGCCTGTTGTTCACCACGTCTCTTCATCAGAGGAGTGTTACAGGCCTGTTGTTCACCACGTCTCCTCATCAGAGGAGTGTTACAGGCCTGTTGTTCCCCATGTCCCCTCATCAGAGGAGTGTTACAGGCCTGTTGTTCCCCACGTCTCCTCATCAGAGGAGTGTTACAGGCCTGTTGTTCCCCACGTCTCCTCATCAGAGGAGTGTTACAGGCCTGTTGTTCCCCATGTCTCCTCATCAGAGGAGTGTTACAGGCCTGTTGTTCCCCATGTCTCCTCATCAGAGGAGTGTTACAGGCCTGTTGTTCCCCATGTCTCCTCATCAGAGGAGTGTTACAGGCCTGTTGTTCCCCATGTCCCCTCATCAGAGGAGTGTTACAGGCCTGTTGTTCCCCATGTCCCCTCATCAGAGGAGTGTTACAGGCCTGTTGTTCCCCATGTCTCCTCATCAGAGGAGTGTTACAGGCCTGTTGTTCCCCATGTCTCCTCATCAGAGGAGTGTTACAGGCCTGTTGTTCCCCATGTCTCTTCATCAGAGGAGTGTTACAGGCCTGTTGTTCCCCATGTCTCCTCATCAGAGGAGTGTTACAGGCCTGTTGTTCACCATGTCCCCTCATCAGAGGAGTGTTACAGGCCTGTTGTTCCCCATGTCTCCTCATCAGAGGAGTGTTACAGGCCTGTTGTTCACCACGTCTCCTCATCAGAGGAGTGTTACAGGCCTGTTGTTCCCCATGTCCCCTCATCAGAGGAGTGTTACAGGCCTGTTGTTCACCATGTCTCCTCATCAGAGGAGTGTTACAGGCCTGTTGTTCCCCACGTCTCCTCATCAGAGGAGTGTTACAGGCCTGTTGTTCACCATGTCTCCTCATCAGAGGAGTGTTAATTACATGCAGTATTGTCATGTGATCATTTATCAGAGAATCCAGACAGACTTGAATCCAATCCAACAGACAAAGGTATATTATTCATTTATATTAGTAAACTATTGGTGCTTTAACAGAGAGAGACAGAGGCAGAGAGAGACAGAGTGAGAGACAGAGGCAGAGACAGAGGCAGAGAGAGACAGTGAGAGAAAGAGGCAGAGAGAAAGAGACAGCGAAAGATGGGAGAGAGAGTGAGAAAAAGAGAGAGAAAAAGAGAGAGAAAGCCAGAATCACGAGGAGGTGTAACAATGTGTCTATTTGATACAGAGATGTTCCCACTACCAGATGCTGCAGGCGCTCCTGTAAACTAGATAGTTTGACATGAACTCAAGCTATGCTATAAATCAAATACACATTTTCAGCCACCCCCTTAACTTTCCCTGGGATTGCTGTAATAACAACGTGACTTGAGAAAAACCTGGTTGCCATTAGACTATTTGGATTTTATCTATACTAATGATTTGGAGTGCGTTCCAAATGACACCATATTCCCTATATAGTGCACTACTTTTGAACCAGGGCCCACTTTGTAGAGAATAGAAATTAGGGCTCTGGGTCAATAGTAGTGCACTAGTAGGGCTGGGAATTACCA
This sequence comes from Salvelinus alpinus, assembly GCF_045679555.1. NCBI lineage: Eukaryota > Metazoa > Chordata > Actinopteri > Salmoniformes > Salmonidae > Salvelinus > Salvelinus alpinus. The sequence goes on from NC_092092.1 coordinate 6,306,175, forward strand.
GGGACCTCACAATACTATATTATCATGATACTTGGTTGCTGATTTGACTGCTCTACCTTGATTCAACCTTTATTTAACCTTTATTCAACCTTGATTCAACCTTTATTCAACTAGTCAGTTAAGAACAAATTCTTATTTTCAATGACGGCCTAGGAACAGTGCCTTGTTCAGAGGCACAACGACAGATGTATAACTTGTCTGCTCGGGGATTCGATCTTGCAACCTTTCGGTTACTAGTCCAACGTTCTAACCACTAGGCTACCCTGTTGCTCCATATGTCTGCCGCAGACAAAAAAAAAAGAGAGCACATGAGAAAATACGTTTTGATCAGCCATGGCAATAAAAGTGATAAAAACATGTCTGACTATTTCAGTTAGTTTTCACGCAGGTACAGCATTGCATTTATTTTTTACAGGATCGATACTTGGAGTCAAAGTATCAACATAATATCGTTCAAAATAATATCGCGATATGTAACTATTTCCCCCCCCCCCATCACTACTAATAGTGTGGTATTTGGGATGAAGACTGAGTATGCTGCACGATTTATAAAGCCGTAAGAAAAAGGGGAAAATATTACAGAGTAATTTAATGCTTTGCAGGTTAATGGAGAAACACTGTGGCAGATGCATTGCTGCATGTATATACTATATCAAAACATCTCGTATCCAAGTTCTATTCCCCTTGACAGATACAAGACCCTTTGTGCCAATAAAGTTAATTTGCTGAAACTCTGTGGCTGTGCCTTTTTAAATTTCGAGACAGCTTGGTATCCAAAGCCAGACTGCAGGACAATACACTGCAGTTAAATCCATCAAGTGAAAAATGTGACTAATATTTAGACATTGTTCAGTGTGCCAGCAAGCCTCTCTGCACTCCTGCCAAGAACAGAATCCAATCTCACTCAAACTCCATTTTGAACACTGTTTTCTTCTGGAAATTTCCTTACTGCAATAATCTTTAGGCTTTGGTCCCTGGGTTGTTCCACGAAATGAGTGTCTTTGATATTTTAAATAGGAATTGTTCACCAATATTGCATTTTAAAAGGCAGTTATATTAAATGAAGTGCCCTTTAATATAGACCAGATGAAAAATTCCATTAATCTGATATTCAGTATAAATAAAGACTTGATAAAAGTGCCAAGATTCAGCATTTTGACATGTCCCTCTGTGATTTCGGGAAAGAATTTAACCCACTTAACCCCCAAAATTCCCTAATTTTAAGGTCAACCTTGTTACGTGAACTTAACTGTCATTTGACTGTAGTGAAACTATTCCTTTTAAATATATATATTTATTTTTTAAAACAAACATTGATCATCTAATAGTCAAATCATAGTATGAAAGCAGGTGATCTTGGTTCTAGAAATGTTGTTCATGTTCTTTGTGTTTTGTGGTGGAATACTGTATAAACAGTATATATAGTATCTGAATCCAGTTGATCATTATTTTGTTATTATAGTGTACACATGATGTACATATACATTTTAATTCCTGTGAAACCCCAAACTCCAAGAGGTGTACAGGGAGCTGATTCTGCTCACGCACGAGAACACACTTTTTGGAGAGCAGCGGCTGTGGACGAAGCCAGCTTTCCTTACGAGGTAAAAAGCAAAACCAATTTCAAACGAGCAGCATCCATCCGCACTACACAAACCAAAATAGCCTCAGTGATGTGAAGGGGGGCTCTGACTCAGGGGCTCTGACTCAGGGGCTCTGACTCAGGGAACAGGACAGGCTGTACACACACACATCTCTGCTGCCTGCATGCCTCTGTTAGCTTTGGCTCTGCAGGTTCAGCTCAGTCAACACCATTGAAATCTCTCACACTGGATGTGTACACAGACAGACAGAAGAGTTGTTATCAGGAAGAAGCACCAAGGCCACATCTCCCTCAGCTACTCACCAATAAATAACATTACACAAATACAGTTGTCTCCATGCTAGCTACTGGATGTGGTGTCTCACACAATGTACATAACACCAACACATGGGACCAACAAGCTCAATAAACACTGACTTCACTTTACAGCTAACCTGTAAGCACTCAACTGGAGTGCTTTTTTTGAGATTCTTTATGTCATAAAAAGCGTTATAAAAGTTAAAAACATTATTATTCCTTTATTATGAACATATCAAAGGCAAGACTAATAATTGTAGTGAGCAGTACAGGCCACTGGAGCCATTATATACAGGTAACTGCGTTACAAAGTATATTGAGAGCAGGTGCTTCCACACACACAGGTGTGGTACCTGAGTTAATTAAGCAATTAAAATCCCATCATGCTTAGGGTCATGTATAAAAATGCTGGGCAGGCCATTATTTAGGCTACCGTGGCTATTCCCCCATAGCATGACAATGCCCCCATCCACAGGGCACGAGTGGTCACTGAATGGTTTGATGAGCATGAAAACGATGTAAACTATGTACCATGGCCGTCTCAGTCACCAGACCTCAAACCAATTGACCGCTTGTGGGAGATTCTGGAGTGGCTGAGACAGTGTTTTCCACCACCGTCCACAAAACACCAAATTATGGTATTTATCGTGGAAAGAATGGTGTCACATCCCTCCAATAAAGTCCCAGATACTTCTAGAATCTATGCCAAGGTGCATTGCAGCTGTTCTGGCTGGTGGTGACCCAACGCCCTATTAAGACACTTTATGTTGGAGTTTCCTTTATTTTGTTAGTTACACCGTGGCTGACCCTGGCTCTGACCCCTATCTCTCTCTGCATACATGTACAGTCACCTCCAAAATGATTGGCACTCTTGATAAACATTAGGGGCAAAAAGACTATAAAACAAATAGTGAGCTATATTGCATTTTTGGGGGCGGAAGAATTATTGACTTTTATACTAATACAATTGCTTCGAGAAAAATATTTTGTTTAACAAGTAATACAACAAATATTAAAAGATAGGTGCCAAAATGATTGGCACGCCTGTTTTCAATACTTTGTGCACCCTCCCCCTGCGAGGATACTGAGGCATTTTTCTCAAATGTTTTATGAGATTGAAGAACACATTGGGAAAGATCTTAGATAAGGTTGCAAAGCTACCAGTAGTTTACTAAAGTTATCGGAATCTTCACTATGGCAATCTTCACTATGGCAATCTATCGTAACTATGAGTACCTCGTCATGCCGTACGGGTTGATGAATGCTCCATCAGTCTTCCAGGCCTTCGTAGACAAGATTTTCAGGGACCTGCACGGGCAGGGTGTGGTGGTGTATATCGATGACATTCTGATATACTCCGCTACACGCGCCGAGCATGTGTCCCTGGTGCGTAGGGTGCTTGGTCGACTGTTGGAGCATGACCTGTATGTCAAGGCTGAGAAATGTCTGTTCTTCCAACAGTCCGTCTCCTTCCTAGGGTACCGCTTTTCAGCGTCAGGGGTGGAGATGGAGAGCGACCGCATTTCAGCCGTGTGTAATTGGCCGACTCCAACCACGGTAAAGGAGGTGCAGCGGTTTCTGGGGTTTGCCAACTCCTACCGGAGGTTTATCCGGGGTTTTGGTCAGGTAGCAGCTCCCATTACCTCACTGCTGAAGGGAGGACCGGTGCGGCTGCAGTGGTCGGCTGAGGCGGACAGGGCTTTTGGTCACCTGAAGGCTCTGTTTACCTCGGCTCCCGTGCTGGCTCATCCGGATCCCTCCTTTGGCGTTCATAGTGGAGGTGGACGCGTCCGAGGCTGGGATAGGAGCCGTGCTCTCTCAACGCTCAAGCACGCCACCAAAGCTCCGCCCCTGTGCTTTCTTTTCGAAGAAGCTCACCCCGGCCGGAGCGAAACTATGACGTGGGGGACCGGGAGCTGTTGGCTGTTGTCAAGGCTCTGAAGGCGTGGAGACATTGGCTTGAGGGGGCTAAACACCCTTTTCTCACCTGGACTGACCACCGCGGCGAGGAGTAGAAGACACTGAACCCTCGCCAGGCAAGGTGGGCCATGTTCTTTACCCGTTTTGTTTTCACTCTGTCCTACAGACCAGGTTCCCAGAACGCTAAGGCAGAGGCACCTGTCCCGGATGTATGACACAGAGGAGCGGTCCATGGATCACACTCCCATACTTCCGGCCTCTTGCCTGGTGGCACCGGTGGTGTGGGAGCTGGACGCGGACATCGAGCGGGCGTTACGCACTCTGGATGTGACTGCATGTGTAAGTCTACCCGAGAGAATGGGGTATGATTCTGGATGTGACTGCATGTGTTGGTCTACCCGAGAGAATGGGGTATGATTCTGGATGTGACTGCATGTGTTGGTCTACCCGAGAGAATGGGGTATGATTCTGGATGTGACTGCATGTGTAGGTCTACCTGAGAGAATGGGGTATGATTCTGGATGTGACTGCATGTGTAGGTCTACCAGGGAGAATGGGGTATGATTCTGGATGTGACTGCATGTGTAGGTCTACCTGAGAGAATGGGGTATGATTCTGGATGTGACTGCATGTGTAGGTCTACCCGAGAGAATGGGGTATGATTCTGGATGTGACTGCATGTGTAGGTCTACCTGAGAGAATGGGGTATGATTCTGGATGTGACTGCATGTGTAGGTCTACCTGAGAGAATGGGGTATGATTCTGGATGTGACTGCATGTGTAGGTCTACCCGAGAGAATGGGGTATGATTCTGGATGTGACTGCATGTGTTGGTCTACCCGAGAGAATGGGGTATGATTCTGGATGTGACTGCATGTGTAGGTCTACCTGAGAGAATGGGGTATGATTCTGGATGTGACTGCATGTGTAGGTCTACCTGAGAGAATGGGGTATGATTCTGGATGTGACTGCATGTGTAGGTCTACCCGAGAGAATGGGGTATGATTCTGGATGTGACTGCATGTGTAGGTCTACCCGAGAGAATGGGGTATGATTCTGGATGTGACTGCATGTGTAGGTCTACCCGAGAGAATGGGGTATGATTCTGGATGTGACTGCATGTGTTGGTCTACCCGAGAGAATGGGGTATGATTCTGGATGTGACTGCATGTTTAGGTCTACCCGAGAGAATGGGGTATGATTCTGGATGTGACTGCATGTGTAGGTCTACCCGAGAGAATGGGGTATGATTCTGGATGTGACTGCATGTGTAGGTCTACCTGAGAGAATGGGGTATGATTCTGGATGTGACTGCATGTGTAGGTCTACCTGAGAGAATGGGGTATGATTCTGGATGTGACTGCATGTGTAGGTCTACCCGAGAGAATGGGGTATGATTCTGGATGTGACTGCATGTGTTGGTCTACCCGAGAGAATGGGGTATGATTCTGGATGTGACTGCATGTTTAGGTCTACCCGAGAGAATGGGGTATGATTCTGGATGTGACTGCATGTGTAGGTCTACCCGAGAGAATGGGGTATGATTCTGGATGTGACTGCATGTGTTGGTCTACCCGAGAGAATGGGGTATGATTCTGGATGTGACTGCATGTGTAGGTCTACCTGAGAGAATGGGGTATGATTCTTGATGTGACTGCATGTGTAGGTCTACCTGAGAGAATGGGGTATGATTCTGGATGTGACTGCATGTGTAGGTCTACCTGAGAGAATGGGGTATTATTCTGGATGTGACTGCATGTGTGGGTCTACCTGAGAGAATGGGGTATGATTCTGGATGTGAATGCATGTGTGGGTCTATAGGGGAGAATGGGGTATGATTCTGGATGTGACTGCATGTACAGGTCTATAGGGGAGAATGGGGTATGATTCTGGATGTGACTGCATGTGTAGGTCTATAGGGGAGAATGGGGTATGATTCTGGATGTGACTGCATGTACAAGTCTATAGGGGAGAATGGGGTATGATTCTGGATGTGACTGCATGTACAGGTCTACCAGGGAGAATGGGGTATGATTCTGGATGTGACTGCATGTGTAGGTCTACCTGAGAGAATGGGGTATGATTCTGGATGTGACTGCATGTGTAGGTCTACCCGAGAGAATGGGGTATGATTCTGGATGTGACTGCATGTGTTGGTCTACCCGAGAGAATGGGGTATGATTCTGGATGTGACTGCATGTTTAGGTCTACCCGAGAGAATGGGGTATGATTCTGGATGTGACTGCATGTGTAGGTCTACCCGAGAGAATGGGGTATGATTCTGGATGTGACTGCATGTGTTGGTCTACCCGAGAGAATGGGGTATGATTCTGGATGTGACTGCATGTGTAGGTCTACCTGAGAGAATGGGGTATGATTCTTGATGTGACTGCATGTGTAGGTCTACCTGAGAGAATGGGGTATGATTCTGGATGTGACTGCATGTGTAGGTCTACCTGAGAGAATGGGGTATTATTCTGGATGTGACTGCATGTGTGGGTCTACCTGAGAGAATGGGGTATGATTCTGGATGTGAATGCATGTGTGGGTCTATAGGGGAGAATGGGGTATGATTCTGGATGTGACTGCATGTACAGGTCTATAGGGGAGAATGGGGTATGATTCTGGATGTGACTGCATGTGTAGGTCTATAGGGGAGAATGGGGTATGATTCTGGATGTGACTGCATGTACAAGTCTATAGGGGAGAATGGGGTATGATTCTGGATGTGACTGCATGTACAGGTCTACCAGGGAGAATGGGGTATGATTCTGGATGTGACTGCATGTGTAGGTCTACCTGAGAGAATGGGGTATGATTCTGGATGTGACTGCATGTGTAGGTCTACCTGAGAGAATGGGGTATGATTCTGGATGTGACTGCATGTGTAGGTCTATAGGGGAGAATGGGGTAGGCAGAAGACACATTTCCACTTTTGTAGTAAATGAACTGAACAATATACAGTTGAAGTCGGAAGTTTACATACACTTAGGTTGGAGTCATTAAAACTGTTTTTTCAACCACTCCACACATTTCTTGTTAACAAACTATAGTTTTGGCAAGTATGTTAGGACATCTACTTTGTGCATGACACAAGTAATTTTTCCAACAATTGTTTACAGACAGATAATTTCACTTATAATTCACTGTGTCACAATTCCAGTGGGTCAGAAGTTAGCATACAATAAGTTCACTGTGCCTTTCAACAGCTTGGAAAATTCCAGAAAATTATGTCATGGCTTTAGAAGCTTCTGATAGGCTAATTGGCATCATTTGAGTCAATTGGAGGTGTACCTATGGATGTATTTCAAGGCCAAAAATAGAACTATTTGGCCATAATGACCATCGTTATGTTTGGAGGGAAGAGGGGGAGGCTTGCAAGCCAAAGAACACCATCACAACCGTGAAGCACGGGGTTGGCAGCATCATGTTGTGGGGTGCTTTGCAACAGGAGGGACTGGTGCACTTCACAAAATAGATGGCATCATGAGGCAGGAAAATTATGTGGATATATTGAAGCAACATCTCAAGACGTCAGTCAGGAAGATAAAGCTAGGTCGTAAATGACAATGACCCCAAGCATACTTCCAAAGTTGTGGCAAAATGGCTTAAGGACAACAAAGTCAATGTATTGGAGTGGCCATCACAAAGCCCTGACCTCAATCCAATAGAAAATGTGTGAGCAGAACTGAAAAAGCGTGTGCGAACAAGGAGGCCTGCAAACCTGACTCAGTTACACCAACTCTGTCAGGAGGAATGGGCCAAAATTCACCCAACTTATTGTGGGAAGCTTGTGGAAGGTTTCCCAAAACGTTTAACCCAAGTTAAACAATTTAAAGGCAATGCTACCAAATACTAATTGAGTGTATGTAAACTTCTGACCCACTGGGAATGTGATGAAAGAAATAAAAGCTGAAATAAATAATTATCTCTACTATTATTCTGACATTTCACATTCTTAAAATAAAGTGGTGATCCTAACTGACCTTAGACAGGGAATTTTTACTAGGATTAAATGTCAAGAATTGTGAAAATTTAGGTTAAATGTATTTGGCTAAGGTGTATGAAAACTTCCAACTTCAACTGTAGTAACTCCCTTCAGAACAGCCTCAGTTCGTCGGGCCATGGACTCTACAACGTGTCCAAAGCGTTCCACAGGGATGCTGGCCCATGTTGACTCCAATGCTTCCCACAGTTGTGTCAAGTTGGCTGGATGTCCTTTGGGTGGTGGACCTTTCTTGATACACACAGGAAGCTGTTGAGTGTGAAAAACCAGCAGCGTTGCAGTTCTTGACACACACAAACCGGTGCGCCTGGCACCTACTACCACACCACGTTCAAAGGCACTTAAATCTTATGTCTTGCCCATTCACCCTCTGAATGGCACACAAACACAATCCATGTCTCAAGGCTTAAAAATCCTTCTTTAACCTGTCTCCTCCCCTTCATCTACACTGTGCATTTTACAGCTGACATTTAATAAGGGATCATAGCTTTCACCTGGTCAGTCTATGTCATGGAAAGAGCAGGTGTTCATAATGTTTTGTAGACTCAGTGTATATATTAGTAGTTCAGTGCCTAAAAAAGGGGTTAGCGATTTCCGATTGTTGTGAAAAGTTGAAATCGGCCCTAATTAATCGGCCATTCCGATTAATCGGTCGACCTCTAGTTCGATATGGCAAAAAAAAACATCTTCTAAATATTTCCCTGATCTTTCTTCTCCCTCTCAGATATAGGACAAACACTTCTCCCTCTCAGATATCGGACAAACACTTTAAAACCAACACTTTTTTGACAGCCTGTTTTTTCCATGTATGAATGTGTTATTCAATGTGTTTCTATGGACGAAGACTGTCAAGGATTAAGGTACGCACCATCAGAGAGTTGTTAAGGTATCTCTGTAGATGATATATACCATAGAATAGAAGCCATTCAGTAAAGGTGTGTATAGGACCTTTGAAGAATAATAATCAAGAGCATCTTTTCCCATCATCACAACACCGATACATTCTCAGTGCCAACGGTCAGGACGCCTCGCATCCATTTCATTACCGAAGCTGCGACTGACAATGTCATAGGAATATGCTAGGTATGTTTAGGTCCTACAGCTGGGTCGGGAAGATGGATGAGATAACTGGAAGACAGAAAAGGACCAACATAATCAAAATCCAACTTTACCTGCATCCTAAAAGGATCTTGGGGAGTGTGTGTGTGTGTTGTGAGTGTGCATGCACCTGTGTGTGTGTGTGTGTGTGTAGTTAATTGTTAATGACAGGAAATCCCCAACAGGTTTGTGTTAAAAGGCCGTCAGTAGAAACAAGGAACAGCTGCCAACCACAGGAATGCACAAGTGCTACAGCAGAACAAAGGGGTTGGGTTAAACGCGGAAGACACATTTCAGTTGAATACATTCAGTTGGACAACTGACTAGGTATCCCACTTTCCCTTTCCCTACAAAGCACCAGGAAGTTACACCCTACTTTGTAATAATATGGTGCTCTTTGGTCACACTGGCCATTAGTTCTGCTATGTCTACATTGTTATCAGATCATTTTGTACAAAATACATCAAACTCAGATAAACTAGAATTATATGCCTGGAGGTTGAGATTCGTATATAAAAGAAATATTGTGCAAACCTTAAATGATATTTAGCGGGGAGATTGTAAAAGAAGTTCCAAAAATATCTAATAGTGATGAATATTTTCAATATCAAACAAAGTGCGTTTCATTGGTTACTAAAATAAACAACAATATAGAACCAGCAACATAAGGGCTAGTATAAATACTAAGGCAACAACAACATCAAAAACAACAGTATAAGTTCTTGAACAACAATATAGGGGTTTCTCCCCATACCAATATAAAGCTACCCATTTCTTCCCAAAACAATATATAGCAACCCATGTCTCCCCATACCAATATATAGCTACCCATTTCTTCCCATACCAATATAAAGCTACCCATTTCTTCCCATACCAATATATAGCAACCCATGTCTCCCCATACCAATATATAGCAACACATTTCTTCCCATACCAATATAAAGCTACCCATTTCTTCCCATACCAATATATAGCAACCCATGTCTCCCCATACCAATATATAGCAACCCATTTCTTCCCATACCAATATAAAGCTACCCATTTCTTCCCATACCAATATAAAGCTACCCATTTCTTCCCATACCAATATATAGCAACCCATTTCTCCCCATACCAATATAAAGCTACCCATACCAATATAAAGCTACCCATTTCTCCCCATACCAATATAAAGCTACCCATACCAATATATAGCAACCCATTTCTCCCCATACCAATATAAAGCTACCCATACAAATATAAAGCTACACATTTCTTCCCAACCAATATAAAGCTACCCAAACCAATATATAGCAACCCATTTCTCCCCATACCAATATAAAGCTACCCATTTCTCCCCATACCAATATAAAGCTACCCATTTCTCCCCATACCAATATAAAGCTACCCATTTCTCCCCATACCAATATATAGCAACCCATTTCTCCCCATACCAATATAAAGCTACCCATTTCTCCCCATACCAATATATAGCAACCCATTTCTTCCCATACCAATATAAAGCTACCCATTTCTTCCCAAAACAATATATAGCAACCCATGTATCCCCATACCAATATATAGCAACCCATTTCTTCCCATACCAATATAAAGCTACCCATTTCTTCCCATACCAATATAAAGCTACCCATTTCTTCCCATACCAATATAAAGCTACCCATTTCTTCCCATACCAATATAAAGCTACCCATACCAATATAAAGCTACCCATTTCTCCCCATAACAATATAAAGCTACCCATACCAATATATAGCAACCCATTTCTCCCCATACCAATAAAAAGCTACCCATACCAATATAAAGCTACCCATTTATTCCCAACCAATATAAAGCTACCCATACCAATATAGAGCAACCCATTTCTCCCCATACCAATATAAAGCTACCCATTTCACCCCATACCAATATATAGCAACCCATTTCTCCCCATACCAATATAAAGCTACCCATTTCTTCCCATACCAATATATAGCAACCCATCTCTTCCCATACCAATATATAGCAATCAATTTCTCCCAATACCAATATAAAGCTACCCATTTCTTCCCATACCAATATAAAGCTACCCATTTCTTCCCATACCAATATAAAGCTACACATTTCTTCCCATACCAATATAAAGCAACCCATTTCTTCCCATATCAATATAAAGCTACCCATACCAACATAAGCTACCCATTTCTCCCCATACCAATATAAAGCTACCCATTTCTTCCCATACCAATATAAAGCTACCCATTTCTTCCCATACCAACATAAGCTACCCATTTCTCCCCATACCAATATAAAGCTACCCATTTCTTCCCATACCAATATATAGCAACCCATCTCTTCCCATACCAATATAAAGCTACCCATTTCTTCCCATACCAATATATAGCAACCCATTTCTTCCCATACCAATATAAAGCAACACATTTCTCCCCATACCAATATAAAGCTGCCCATTTCTTCCCATACCAATATAAAGCAACCCATTTCTTCCCATATCAATATAAAGCTACCCATACCAACATAAGCTACCCCTTTCTTCCCATACCAATATAAAGCTACCCATTTCTTCCCATACCAACATATAGCAACCCATTTCTCCCCATACCAATATAAAGCTACCCATACCAATATAAAGCTACCCATTTCTCCCCATACCAATATAAAGCTACCCATACCAATATATAGCAACCCATTTCTCCCCATACAAATATAAAGCTACCCATACAAATATAAAGCTACCCATTTCTTCCCAACCAATATAAAGCTACCCATACCAATATATAGCAACCCATTTCTCCCCATACCAATATAAAGCTACCCATTTTCCCCATACCAATATAAAGCTACCCATTTCTCCCCATACCAATATAAAGCTACCCATTTCTCCCCATACCAATATATAGCAACCCATTTCTTCCCATACCAATATAAAGCTACCCATTTCTTCCCAAAACAACATATAGCAACCCATGTCTCCCCATACCAATATATAGCAACCCATTTCTTCCCATACCAATATAAAGCTACCCATTTCTTCCCATACCAATATAAAGCTACCCATTTCTTCCCATACCAATATAAAGCTACCCATTTCTTCCCATACCAATATAAAGCTACCCATACCAATATATAGCAACCCATTTCTCCCCATACCAATATAAAGCTACCCATACCAATATAAAGCTACCCATTTCTTCCCAACCATTATAAAGCTACCCATACCAATATAGAGCAACCCATTTCTCCCCATACCAATATAAAGCAACCCATCTCTTCCCATACCAATATATAGCAACCAATTTCTCCCAATACCAATATAAAGCTACCCATTTCTTCCCATACCAATATAAAGCTACCCATTTCTTCCCATACCAATATAAAGCTACCCATTTCTTCCCATACCAATATAAAGCAACCCATTTCTTCCCATATCAATATAAAGCTACCCATACCAACATAAGCTACCCATTTCTCCCCATACCAATATAAAGCTACCCATTTCTTCCCATACCAATATAAAGCTACCCATTTCTTCCCATACCAACATAAGCTACCCATTTCTCCCCATACCAATATATAGCAACCCATCTCTTCCCATACCAATATATAGCAACCAATTTCTCCCCATACCAATATAAAGCTACCCATTTCTTCCCATACCAATATATAGCAACCCATTTCTTCCCATACCATTATAAAGCAACACATTTCTCCCCATACCAATATAAAGCTGCCCATTTCTTCCCATACCAATATACAGCTACACATGTCTTCCCATACCAATCTAAAGCAACCCATTTCTTCCCATATCAATATAAAGCTACCCATACCAACATAAGCTACCCATTTCTCCCCATACCAATATAAAGCTACCCATTTCTTCCCATACCAACATAAGCTACCCATTTCTCCCCATACCAATATAAAGCTACCCATTTCTTCCCATACCAATATATAGCAACCCATCTCTTCCCATACCAATATAAAGCTACCCATTTCTTCCCATACCAATATATAGCAACCCATTTCTTCCCATACCAATATAAAGCAACACATTTCTCCCCATACCAATATAAAGCTGCGCATTTCTTCCCATACCAATATAAAGCTACACATTTCTTCCCATACCAATATAAAGCAACCCATTTCTTCCCATATCAATATAAAGCTACCCATACCAACATAAGCTACCCCTTTCGTCCCATACCAATATAAAGCTACCCATTTCTTCCCATACCAACATATAGCAACCCATTTCTCCCCATACCAATATAAAGCTACCCATTTCACCCCATACCAATATAAAGCTACCCATACCAATATATAGCAACCCATTTCTCCCCATACCAATATAAAGCTACCCATACAAATATAAAGCTACCCATTTCTTCCCAACCAATATAAAGCTACCCATACCAATATATAGCAACCCATTTCTCCCCATACCAATATAAAGCTACCCATTTCTCCCCATACCAATATAAAGCTACCCATTTCTCCCCATACCAATATAAAGCTACCCATTTCTCCCCATACCAATATATAGCAACCCATTTCTTCCCATACCAATATAAAGCTACCCATTTCTTCCCAAAACAATATATAGCAACCCATGTCTCCCCATACCAATATATAGCAACCCATTTCTTCCCATACCAATATAAAGCTACCCATTTCTTCCCATACCAATATAAAGCTACCCATTTCTTCCCATACCAATATAAAGCTACCCATTTCTTCCCATACAAATATAAAGCTACCCATACCAATATAAAGCTACCCATTTCTCCCCATACCAATATAAAGCTACCCATTTCTCCCCATACCAATATAAAGCTACCCATACCAATATAAAGCTACCCATTTCTTCCCAACCATTATAAAGCTACCCATACCAATATAGAGCAACCCATTTCTCCCCATACCAATATAAAGCAACCCATCTCTTCCCATACCAATATATAGCAACCAATTTCTCCCAATACCAATATAAAGCTACCCATTTCTTCCCATACCAATATAAAGCTACCCATTTCTTCCCATACCAATATAAAGCTACCCATTTCTTCCCATACCAATATAAAGCAACCCATTTCTTCCCATATCAATATAAAGCTACCCATACCAACATAAGCTACCCATTTCTCCCCATACCAATATAAAGCTACCCATTTCCTCCCATACCAATATAAAGCTACCCATTTCTTCCCATACCAACATAAGCTACCCATTTCTCCCCATACCAATATATAGCAACCCATCTCTTCCCATACCAATATATATCAACCAATTTCTCCCCATACCAATATAAAGCTACCCATTTCTTCCCATACCAATATATAGCAACCCATTTCTTCCCATACCAATATAAAGCAAACACATTTCTCCCCATACCAATATAAAGCTGCCCATTTCTTCCCATACCAATATAAAGCTACACATTTCTTCCCATACCAATATAAAGCAACCCATTTCTTCCCATATCAATATAAAGCTACCCATACCAACATAAGCTACCCATTTCTTCCCATACCAATATAAAGCTACCCATTTCTCCCCATACCAATATAAAGCTACCCATACTAATATGAAGCTACCCATTTCTTCCCATACCAATATAAAGCTACCCATTTCTTCCCATACCAATATAAAGCTACCCATTTCTTCCCATACCAATATATAGCAACCCATCTCTTCCCATACCAATATATAGCAACCAATTTCTCCCAATACCAATATAAAGCTACCCATTTCTTCCCATACCAATATAAAGCTACCCATTTCTTCCCATACCAATATAAAGCTACACATTTCTTCCCATACCAATATAAAGCAACCCATTTCTTCCCATATCAATATAAAGCTACCCATACCAACATAAGCTACCCATTTCTCCCCATACCAATATAAAGCTACCCATTTCTTCCCATACCAATATAAAGCTACCCATTTCTTCCCATACCAACATAAGCTACCCATTTCTCCCCATACCAATATAAAGCTACCCATTTCTTCCCATACCAATATATAGCAACCCATCTCTTCCCATACCAATATAAAGCTACCCATTGCTTCCCATACCAATATATAGCAACCCATTTCTTCCCATACCAATATAAAGCAACACATTTCTCCCCATACCAATATAAAGCTGCCCATTTCTTCCCATACCAATATAAAGCTACACATTTCTTCCCATACCAATATAAAGCAACCCATTTCTTCCCATATCAATATAAAGCTACCCATACCAACATAAGCTACCCCTTTCTTCCCATACCAATATAAAGCTACCCATTTCTTCCCATACCAACATATAGCAACCCATTTCTCCCCATACCAATATAAAGCTACCCATACCAATATAAAGCTACCCATTTCTCCCCATACCAATATAAAGCTACCCATACCAATATATAGCAACCCATTTCTCCCCATACAAATATAAAGCTACCCATACAAATATAAAGCTACCCATTTCTTCCCAACCAATATAAAGCTACCCATACCAATATATAGCAACCCATTTCTCCCCATACCAATATAAAGCTACCCATTTTCCCCATACCAATATAAAGCTACCCATTTCTCCCCATACCAATATAAAGCTACCCATTTCTCCCCATACCAATATATAGCAACCCATTTCTTCCCATACCAATATAAAGCTACCCATTTCTTCCCAAAACAACATATAGCAACCCATGTCTCCCCATACCAATATAAAGCAACCCATTTCTTCCCATACCAATATAAAGCTACCCATTTCTTCCCATACCAATATAAAGCTACCCATTTCTTCCCATACCAATATAAAGCTACCCATTTCTTCCCATACCAATATAAAGCTACCCATACCAATATAAAGCTACCCATTTCTCCCCATACCAATATAAAGCTACCCATACCAATATATAGCAACCCATTTCTCCCCATACCAATATAAAGCTACCCATACCAATATAAAGCTACCCATTTCTTCCCAACCATTATAAAGCTACCCATACCAATATAGAGCAACCCATTTCTCCCCATACCAATATAAAGCAACCCATCTCTTCCCATACCAATATATAGCAACCAATTTCTCCCAATACCAATATAAAGCTACCCATTTCTTCCCATACCAATATAAAGCTACCCATTTCTTCCCATACCAATATAAAGCTACCCATTTCTTCCCATACCAATATAAAGCAACCCATTTCTTCCCATATCAATATAAAGCTACCCATACCAACATAAGCTACCCATTTCTCCCCATACCAATATAAAGCTACCCATTTCTTCCCATACCAATATAAAGCTACCCATTTCTTCCCATACCAACATAAGCTACCCATTTCTCCCCATACCAATATATAGCAACCCATCTCTTCCCATACCAATATATAGCAACCAATTTCTCCCCATACCAATATAAAGCTACCCATTTCTTCCCATACCAATATATAGCAACCCATTTCTTCCCATACCATTATAAAGCAACACATTTCTCCCCATACCAATATAAAGCTGCCCATTTCTTCCCATACCAATATACAGCTACACATGTCTTCCCATACCAATCTAAAGCAACCCATTTCTTCCCATATCAATATAAAGCTACCCATACCAACATAAGCTACCCATTTCTCCCCATACCAATATAAAGCTACCCATTTCTTCCCATACCAACATAAGCTACCCATTTCTCCCCATACCAATATAAAGCTACCCATTTCTTCCCATACCAATATATAGCAACCCATCTCTTCCCATACCAATATAAAGCTACCCATTTCTTCCCATACCAATATATAGCAACCCATTTCTTCCCATACCAATATAAAGCAACACATTTCTCCCCATACCAATATAAAGCTGCGCATTTCTTCCCATACCAATATAAAGCTACACATTTCTTCCCATACCAATATAAAGCAACCCATTTCTTCCCATATCAATATAAAGCTACCCATACCAACCTAAGCTACCCCTTTCGTCCCATACCAATATAAAGCTACCCATTTCTTCCCATACCAACATATAGCAACCCATTTCTCCCCATACCAATATAAAGCTACCCATTTCACCCCATACCAATATAAAGCTACCCATACCAATATATAGCAACCCATTTCTCCCCATACCAATATAAAGCTACCCATACAAATATAAAGCTACCCATTTCTTCCCAACCAATATAAAGCTACCCATACCAATATATAGCAACCCATTTCTCCCCATACCAATATAAAGCTACCCATTTCTCCCCATACCAATATAAAGCTACCCATTTCTCCCCATACCAATATAAAGCTACCCATTTCTCCCCATACCAATATATAGCAACCCATTTCTTCCCATACCAATATAAAGCTACCCATTTCTTCCCAAAACAATATATAGCAACCCATGTCTCCCCATACCAATATATAGCAACCCATTTCTTCCCATACCAATATAAAGCTACCCATTTCTTCCCATACCAATATAAAGCTACCCATTTCTTCCCATACCAATATAAAGCTACCCATTTCTTCCCATACAAATATAAAGCTACCCATACCAATATAAAGCTACCCATTTCTCCCCATACCAATATAAAGCTACCCATTTCTCCCCATACCAATATAAAGCTACCCATACCAATATAAAGCTACCCATTTCTTCCCAACCATTATAAAGCTACCCATACCAATATAGAGCAACCCATTTCTCCCCATACCAATATAAAGCAACCCATCTCTTCCCATACCAATATATAGCAACCAATTTCTCCCAATACCAATATAAAGCTACCCATTTCTTCCCATACCAATATAAAGCTACCCATTTCTTCCCATACCAATATAAAGCTACCCATTTCTTCCCATACCAATATAAAGCAACCCATTTCTTCCCATATCAATATAAAGCTACCCATACCAACATAAGCTACCCATTTCTCCCCATACCAATATAAAGCTACCCATTTCCTCCCATACCAATATAAAGCTACCCATTTCTTCCCATACCAACATAAGCTACCCATTTCTCCCCATACCAATATATAGCAACCCATCTCTTCCCATACCAATATATATCAACCAATTTCTCCCCATACCAATATAAAGCTACCCATTTCTTCCCATACCAATATATAGCAACCCATTTCTTCCCATACCAATATAAAGCAAACACATTTCTCCCCATACCAATATAAAGCTGCCCATTTCTTCCCATACCAATATAAAGCTACACATTTCTTCCCATACCAATATAAAGCAACCCATTTCTTCCCATATCAATATAAAGCTACCCATACCAACATAAGCTACCCATTTCTTCCCATACCAATATAAAGCTACCCATTTCTCCCCATACCAATATAAAGCTACCCATACTAATATGAAGCTACCCATTTCTTCCCATACCAATATAAAGCTACCCATTTCTTCCCATACCAATATAAAGCTACCCATTTCTTCCCATACCAATATAAAGCTACCCATTTCTTCCCATACCAATATAAAGCTACCCATTTCTTCCCATACCAATATAAAGCTACCCATTTCTTCCCATACCAATATAAAGCTACCCATTTCTTCCCATACCAATATAAAGCTACCCATTTCTTCACATACCAATATAAAGCAACACATTTCTTCCCATACCAATATAAAGCCACCCATTTCTTCCCATACCAATATAAAGCAACCCATTTCTCCCCATACCAATATAAAGCAACCCATTTCTCCCCATACCAATATAAAACTACCCATTTCTCCCCATACCAATATAAAACTACCCATTTCTCCCCATACCAATATAAAACCACCCATTTCTCCCCATACCAATATAAAACTACCCATTTCTCCCCATACCAATATAAAACTACCCATTTCTCCCCATACCAATATAAAACTACCCATTTCTCCCCCATACCAATATAAAGCAACCCATTTCTCCCCATACCAATATAAAGCTACCCATACCAATATAAAGCTACCCATTTCTTCCCATACCAATATAAAGCAACACATTTCTTCCCATACCAATATAAAGCCACCCATTTCTTCCCATACCAATATAAAGCTACCCATTTCTTCCCATACCAATATAAAGCAACACATTTCTTCCCATACCAATATAAAGCAACCCATTTCTCCCCATACCAATATAAAGCTACCCATTTCTCCCCATACCAATATAAAGCTACCCATTTCTCCCCATACCAATATATATAGCAACCCATTTCTTCCCATACCAATATAAAGCAAACACATTTCTCCCCATACCAATATAAAGCTGCCCATTTCTTCCCATACCAATATAAAGCTACACATTTCTTCCCATACCAATATAAAGCAACCCATTTCTTCCCATATCAATATAAAGCTACCCATACCAACATAAGCTACCCATTTCTTCCCATACCAATATAAAGCTACCCATTTCTCCCCATACCAATATAAAGCTACCCATACTAATATGAAGCTACCCATTTCTTCCCATACCAATATAAAGCTACCCATTTCTTCCCATACCAATATAAAGCTACCCATTTCTTCCCATACCAATATAAAGCTACCCATTTCTTCCCATACCAATATAAAGCTACCCATTTCTTCCCATACCAATATAAAGCTACCCATTTCTTCCCATACCAATATAAAGCTACCCATTTCTTCCCATACCAATATAAAGCTACCCATTTCTTCCCATACCAATATAAAGCAACCCATTTCTCCCCATACCAATATAAAGCTACCCATTTCTCCCCATACCAATATAAAGCTACCCATTTCTCCCCATACCAATATAAAGCAACCCATTTCTTCCCAATACCAATATAAAGCAACCCATTTCTTCCCATACCAATATAAAGCTACCCATTTCTCCCCATACCAATATAAAGCAACCCATTTCTTCCCAATACCAATATAAAGCAACCCATTTCTTCCCATACCGCTCTGACACTTGGTACAAAAGTACAAAAGTAAATCATTCCATACAGTCTATTCTTCGGTACATAATTAACAGTGCATATATCCACTGAGCGACATGGGAGATGTAGTCAACAACCACTCACGGGTAATCTCCTTCTTACTAGCGGCTGCCAATAACAGATTTAACAAGTATTTTTCCTTTTGTCAAGCCATCAGGAAGAATACCTATGTATAGTATTATAGGACTGTGACATGTGCGCTACATCAATGCCCACAATGTCCAGTCAGATAACTGATTAACCCCTAGTTGTCTCACATTTACCCAATTGGTATATGAAAAGCACTGAAATTAAAGACGTCATAACCCTTCAAATAAAGAGTTACAGATGTCTCAATGTTGTGGCCATTTTCCCATGTAGGTCCTGGTCCTACGCTTGTGTTTTTCTCAAAGCTGGTGGCATTCCTTTATGTTATTGGACTGTGGGTAGAATAATGGATGAGTGGCTGGTTTGTAAATCAGTCACTAAGCTCCTCACTGCAGATCCATTTTGTGAGCCGTTAATTGGGGGACCATTAAGTCAAGAATCTTGTTCAGTCAGATGCCAGCAAGGTAGACTTTCTTGCCAAATGATTAAGATTTATTTTCTCCTGGGCTGGTCATTGAATATACTAGCACCTCTTTAGGACACATTATTGGGTGACTTTCAAAAGGGCACTTGCATTAAGCTAAAGCCATCAGAGGTGCCCAATCTGCCAGGGCACAGAGGCCATCTGCCAGGGCACAGAGGCCATCTGCCAGGGCACAGAGGCCACTATCTGTAAGGAAAACACGATCTGTTAAGAAAAACACTATCTGTTAAGAAAAACACTATCTGTTAAGAAAAACAATATCTGTTAAGAAAATCATAAGTGTATGTAAATGTTCCTAAATACTGATCCTGTAGCTGATAGACTATGCATATTGACTACAGCCTCTCATGTTCAGACCGATGCTGGAGGGAGGCGCCAGAAAATGTAGCCAAACTTTCATGATACTTTTACATATACAGTGCCTTCAGAAAGTATTCACACCCCTTGACTTTTTTCTACATTTTGTTGTGTTACAGACTGAAATTAAAATGGATTAAATTGAGATTTTTTGGGACACTGGCCTACACACAATACCCGATAATGACAAAGAGGAATGTTTTTTTTTCTACTACTCATTTTTACAAATGAACATAAAATGAAAAGCTGAAATGTCTTTAGTCAATAAGTATTCAACCCCTTTATTATGGCAAGACTAAATCAGTTCAGGAGGAAAAATTAGCATTAACAAGTCATATGGTAAGTTGCATGGACTCACTGTGTGCAATAATAGTGTTCAGTCTGCTTTCCACCAGACACTGAGAGAAGAATTCACCTTTCAGCAGGACAATAACCTAAAAACACAAGACCAAATCTACACTGGAGTTGATTTCCAAGAAGACAGTGAATGTTCCTGAGTGGCCGAGTTCATGTTTTGACATGAATCTGCTTGAAAATATATGTCAAGAAGGGCCTCCCAAGTGGCCCAGCGGTCTACGGCAATGCATTGCAGTGCTAGAGGTGTCACTACAGAACCTGGTTTGATCCCGGACTGTACCACAACCGGCTGTGATCGGGAGTCCCATAGAGTGGCGCACAATTGGCCCAGTGTCATCCGGGTTAGGGGAGGACTAGGGGAGGTTTCATTCAAGGGTTTTGTATATTTTTACTATTTGCTACATTTTAGAATAATAGTGAAGACATCAAAATGATATATATATATATAATGTACGCACAAAACAATTTAGGCAACAGGGATCTTGATCTAGATTGGGTACCAGTCTCTTTAGCTAATCCTCTGCATGTACTCCAAGTCATGTGCCAAAGAGACGGGCCTTTCTTCCATCTTCAAATATGAACATTCTATCATGAATGAGCTCAAGGAGAACACTGGATTTGATCTTGATTCAATCACCCTCACAGCTATCCTCCAATCACAACGATTATGTAAATATTGGAACTATCACTTTTTTCTCTCTCCACAGAACACATTGGTATCCTGTTGCTAAGCAGCCATTTTTTGTTTCTCCAGACGAAACCAGTCTGTCAAAAGTTGCTACCTCAAGTCTAAATTCTCAAACTAAATACATACTGCAATTTCAACCACAAAACTTATTTGCTTAGATTAACAAATCAAATCAAATGTTATTGGTAATATACACATATTTAGCAGATGCTCCAACAGTGCAGTAGTATCTAACAATTCACAACAATACTCAAATCTAAAAGAAAAATAATGGAATTAAGTAATATATAAATATTAGGACGAGCAATGTCGCAGTGTCATTGACTAAAATACAGGAGAATAGAATACAGTATATACATATAGACAAGCCCCAAAACACAACAACTTACTTAGCTAACAGCTAAATGTTTGTTTATGACTTCATAATAAATTCAAATGTTATTTTCGAGGCTCCACATGTTGCCATGGAAAATATTATTGTTATTTCCAACAACCAATGAGCAACTCCGCAGTTTATCCAGCGCATATTGAACGTTGAGATTGTCAAAAGGCCAGTCTCTTTGCCAATGACAAGGAGTGGCAAGGAGTGGAATGTTAGTTAAAGAGACTGATTCTCGGACTAATCTTGATCCAGGAGGGGGGTGAATGTCTCTGCTGTATACAAGAAGCTTGATCTTGACATCTAGCCACTTAGCTAGCATGCTAGCAAACCAAATACTTATATGGAGCCCTGAGCTGGATCAGGGATCATTTATTTTACACATCTACTCACCCAACATACTGCAAGCCCTCTACTCTCTTACCCAAGGATCAATCTCCCCATCACCTCCAGCTAGTCAGTCTAACTGAAACCACCTGTCAGACTGATAAACCACAGAATCCTCCTCTGTGAAATATAGGTGAGGGCTTCCCACAACACACACCAGTTACCAATACAAAACACTTATCCCTCAAGAGAACCTTCCAGGAAACATCTGCCATGTTTGACCTTGCCAAATACATGACACGTTGTGACCTTACGATAGCCAAGCCTCACAAGATTTTACGACAAGCCAGAGAACTATTGGGTAATGGAAGTCTACCTTCTACAATGCCACTGAAGGACTAGATCTGAAACTCAGTGAAGAGCTCGACCTGCTGTCTAAGTGGCTTGACCCCGAGTCTTCAGAACATGCCAAAAGAATACGGATAGTACCCAGTGCCTCGGTGCTCCAGAGGGGATCAGCTCTCTTCTTCAACATCGACAACTTCCAGAGGATTTCAAGCACAGACCATCAGAGACGTCGAGAGCTTGGAGACCTGATGTTAGAAGTGCAAGCAGCCAAAGCGGCGGAAAACTTAACTGGTCTTCCTACCTCGACACTGCGGGATCAATCCCATCGTTGAAAGGCTCCCCCATCAGCCTCCAAGAGAAAATGATATCACAAGGATCACGCTACAAGCAAAGGCATTCTACTGGCTTTCCACCTTTTTCATTGTCATGTTCACTCATCCGTAACGAAGCAGGGATACGCAATGACCCCAGCTTTTCCCTCTCAACATTTACTACGCCTTCGCCAAGATACAGAAACACGAAGGCCTTTGGGCTCCCGAGTGGCGCAGTGGTCTAAGGCACTGCATCTCAGTGCTAGAGGCGTCACTACAGACCCTGGTTCGAATCCAGGCTGAATCACAACCGGGCGTGATTGGGAGTCCCATAGGGTGGCGCACAATTGGCCCAGCGTTTGGCTGGTGTAGGCTGTCATTGTAAATAATAATTTGTTCTTAACCAACTTGCCTAGTTAAATAAAATAAAAATATGTTTTTATCTCAGTACACTAGACAGAGGTGGATAACTCAGCCCATATACTGCTATGGATGAGACAGAAGAATGAGCGACCATGACGGGTATCAGGTATCTCCACCTGATAATACATGATCTAAGTGATTGATAGTTGGTATTCATAGAAGTATTGCCTCATTTACTTTGAAGAACTACTAAAATAGTGATTTTGTCAGACAGCGTAGGCAGCAGAACTATAGAGATGAGATGATGACTTGGAATGAAACAATAAAGTCATTAAATAAAACAAATGTAATATTTTATTAAAGTAATGTGAATAAATGATGGTTAATAAGTGATAAGCAGTAATGGGCAGTCACTACCCTCATGGGACTTTTATTCATTGTTTTATTCAGTGTCGTTACAGCATTCAACCCAAGTAATCGAAACCAAAATTGAAAACCGTGATATTTTTTTTTTTAATCGAACCGAAAACGACCTCAAAAAGCAGTAATCTCTCACAGAGTGTCCCATCTACAAACGCCCCCCTCTCAAGGTGAACAGGGTTTAGGCCTCTGGAGGATCATAAATATTTCCTCAAGGAAAATTACATATGCTTTAGATGCACATGCCTCCACATGCCATCAAGCCATGAGCTGCCATGTCCTCATCCACTGTGCAGAGTGTAACAGTAACCAACATGAGCTGCCAGGTCTTCATCCACTGTGCAGAGTGTAACAGTAACCAACATGAGCTGCCAGGTCCTCATCCACTGTGCAGAGTGTAACAGTAACCAACATGAGCTGCCAGGTCCTCATCCACTGTGCAGAGGTTAACAGTAACCAACATGACGCCCACTCTCCCATAGTCAGACATGAGCATGCCAAAGAACGAAGGACTGTCATTGCATTCAAAATTACCATCGTCAAAAATGCACATCCAACCAGCAACTACGCCTCCAGAGAAACCAATCCTCCTCAGTCAGCAAGCCTACAGAGAAACCAATCCTCCTCAGTCAGCAAACCTCCAGAGAAAACAATCCTCCTCAGTCAGCAAACCTCCAGAGAAACCAATCCTCCTCAGTCAGCAAACCTCCAGAGAAACCAATCTTCCAGAGCCCTTAAGCCTTGAGAACCAGGCAGATTCCAGAGTAAACCAGCATCCAGAGTAAACCAGCATCCAGAGTAAACCAGCATCCAGAGTAAACCAGCTTCCAGAGTAAACCAGCTTCCAGAGTAAACCAGTTTCCAGAGTGAACCAGTTGCCAGAGTAAACCAGTTTCCAGAGTAAACCAGTTTCCAGAGTAAACTAGCTTCCAGAGTAAACCAGCATCCAGAGCAAGCAAGCCTCTATAGACAACCAGCCAAGAGAACCAGCCAACATGCAGAGACCACAATTTCACCAGCCTCAAGCTGACCACATAGCCCATGCCAACGTCCTCTACTAACGTATGGGAGGACAAGTATGATGGCTCTAATCAAATCGCCCTGTAGGTATAATGCATTACGTTCCGGTTATAATGTATTGTAACACTTGTCATAAGTGTGTATGCATATCCTTCCTATGTAATGCACACTATCCAGGTGCCATCCATTACCTATAGAGATATTACAGCTCAGTTCCTGGCTTCCATTTGCAATGATAAAACATCCAACAGTCCCTGTGGCCTTTGACTATATACACTACATGTATAAAAGTATGTGTGGACCTGCTCATAAAACATCTAATTCAAAAATTATGGGCATTAATATGGAGTTGGTCCCCCTTTGCTGCTATAACAGCCTCCACACTTCTAGGAAGGCTTTCCACTAGATGTTGGAACATTGCTGCAGGGACTTGCTTCCATTCAGCAAAAGGGCATTAGCGAGGTCGGGCACTGATGTTGGGTGATTAGGCCTGGCTTGGAGTCGACGTTCCAATTCATTCCAAAGGTGTTCGATGGGGTTGAGGTCAGGGCTCTGTGCATGCCAGTCAAGTTCTTCCACTCCGATCTCGACAAACCTTTTCTGTATGGACCTCACTTTGTGCACAGAGGCATTGTCATGCTGAAACAGGAAAGGGCCCCAAAGTGTTGACACAAAGTTGGAAGCACAGAATAGTCTAGAATGTCATTGTCATGCTGTAGCGTTAATATTTCCCTTCGCTGGAACTACAGTAAGGGGCCTAGACTGAACCATGAAAAACAGTCCCAGACCACTACTTCTCCTCCACCAAATGTTACAGTTGACACTCTGCATTGGGGCAGGTAGAGTTCTCCTGGCATCTGCCAAACCCAGATTCGTCTGTCAGACTGCCAGATAATGAAGCGTGATTCATCACTCCAGAGAACGTGTTTCCACTGCTCCAGAGTCCAATGTGGGCAAGCTTTACTCCACTCCAGCCGACGCTTGGCATTGAACATGGTGATCTTAGGCTTGTGTGCGGCTGCTCGGCCATGGAAACCCATTTCATGAAGCTCCCGACGAACAGTACATGTGCTGACGTTGCTTCCAGAGGCAGTTTGGAACTTGGTAGTGAGTGTTGCAACCGAGGACAGATGAGTCTTACATGCTTCAGCACTCGGGGGTCCCGTTCTGTGAGCTTGTGTGGCCTACCACTTCGCGGCTGAGCTGTTGTTGCTCCTAGACATTTCCACTTCACATTAACAGCACTTACAGTTGACCGGGGCAGCTCTAGCAGGGCAGAAATTTTATGAACTGACTTGTTGGAAAGGTGGCATCCTATGACGGTACCACATTGAAAGTCGCTGAGCTCTTCAGTAAGGCCATTCTACTGCCAATGTTTGTCTATGGGGATTGCATGTCTGTGTTCTGTGTGCTCGATTTTATACACCTGTCAGCAACGGGTGTGGCTGAAATAGCCGAATCCACACATTTTAAGGGGTGTCCACATACTTTTGTATATATAATGTTGAACAGGACAATACCACAGTATAAATACCACACAAAACAACATGACCAGGGGGTCAATGGTTAGAAAAACTCCAGAGAAAATAAAGCTGAGAACCCTTTTGGGTGTGAAATTGCCCAGAACTAAGAAATGAACGAGAGATCCTTGCAACGTAATTCTCTAATTACAGTATGTTGTTCGTTGGGCAGATGGGGCACGGCTTTAACTAGGAGACTGTGCTGCTTCTTCTCTCTCCAGACTCCACAACAAAAAGGCCAAGCAGACAGCCAGCCACTTCAGCAGCTAGCCTCTTCAACAGCTAGACAGCTAGCCTCTTCGGCAGCTAGGCAGACAGCTAGCCTCTTCGGCAGCTAGACAGGTAGTCAGCCTCTTCGGCAGCTAGACAGGTAGTCAGCCTCTTCGGCAGCTAGGCAGGCAGTCAGCCTCTTCGGCAGCTAGCCTCTTCGGCAGCTAGACAGCTAGCCTCTTCGGCAGCTAGACAGGTAGTCAGCCTCTTCGGCAGCTAGGCAGGCAGTCAGCCTCTTCGGCAGCTAGCCTCTTCGGCAGCTAGACAGACAGTCAGCCTCTTCGGCAGCTAGACAGACAGTCAGCCTCTTCAGCAGCTAGGCAGCTAGACAGCTAGGCAGCTAGACAGCTAGACAGCTAGACAGCTAGGCAGCTAGACAGCTAGGCAGCTAGACAGCTAGACAGCTAGACAGCTAGGCAGCTAGACAGCTAGGCAGCTAGACAGCCAGTCTCTTCGATGGGAGGAGGGGTACAGAGATAAATAGAGAGTGAGTAGAAAAAAATAAACAGTCTCTCTGGCTCTGTCATACGAACCATTCCTCCACTCGATATGTCACCACATAAACAAATGTATGGTGTAAACACTGAAGATTAGTGCTCCTGAGAAGTGAATCACTGCGCTGGAATGAGGTTGGTTTACACCAGGCTGTTCCCTCTCCTCAGCCTTCCCTAGCCCAGCCAGCCCAGCCAGCCCAGCCCAGCCCAGCCAGCCCAGCCCAGCCCAGCCAGCCCAGCCCAGCCAGCCCAGCCCAGCCAGCCCAGCCCAGCCAGCCCAGCCCAGCCCAGCCCAGCCCAGCCAGCCCAGCCCAGCCAGCCAGCCCAGGCAGCCCAGCCCAGCCAGCCCAGCCAGCCCAGCCAGCCAGCCCAGCCCAGCCAGCCAGCCCAGCCCAGCCCAGCTAACTCAATACTTAGACCCTAATTAAAGACAATCTGCCACTTGATAACTGATCACATCGGTTGTCTGTGTATGTGTGTCGCCTCTGTAAGACTTCACACCACTGTTTATTAGTGCTGCCTAGTTTGTTCATCTCCAGGGGAGGTATGAAGAGAGAGAGAAAGAGAGACAGACAGAGAGAGAGAGAGAGAAAGAGAGACAGAGAAAGAGAGACAGAGAAAGAGAGACAGAGAGAGAGACAGAGAAAAGTGGGGGGTAAAATTAAAGCGTGGAGGAGAAAATAAATCCAAATTAATAAAGAGCAGTGTGATGGTTTATAACATATCAGCACTCAGCTCAGAGATGAGTAATAAGATGTCACATACAGTATATTGACAGCAAGGATGTATCTAGGCTGTGTCTAGGCTGTGTCTCGGCTGTGTCTAGGCAGTAAATAGACTGTATCTAGGCTGTGTCTAGGCAGTAAATAGACTGTGTCTAGGCTGTGTCTCGGCTGTGTCTAGGCAGTAAATAGACTGTATCTAGGCTGTGTCTAGGCAGTAAATAGACTGTATCTAGGCTGTGTCTCGGCTGTGTCTAGGCAGTAAATAGACTGTATCTAGGCTGTGTCTAGGCAGTAAATAGACTGTGTCTAGGCTGTGTCTCGGCTGTGTCTAGGCAGTAAATAGACTGTATCTAGGCTGTGTCTAGGCAGTAAATAGACTGTGTCTCGGCTGAGTCTAGGCTGTGTCTAGGCTGTGTCTAGGCTGTGTCTAGGCAGTAAATAGACTGTGTCTAGGCTGTGTCTAGGCAGGAAATAGACTGTGTCTAGGCTGTGTCTAGGCTGTGTCTAGGCAGTAAATAGACTGTGTCTAGGCTGTGTCTAGGCAGTAAATAGACTGTGTCTCGGCTGTGTCTAGGCTGTGTCTAGGCTGTGTCTCGGCTGTGTCTCGGCTGTGTCTAGGCAGTAAATAGACTGTGTCTAGGCTGTGTCTAGGCTGTGTCTCGGCTGTGTCTAGGCAGTAAATAGACTGTGTCTAGGCTGTGTCTAGGCTGTGTCTAGGCAGTAAATAGACTGTATCTCGGCTGTGTCTCGGCTGTGTCTCGGCTGTGTCTAGGCTGTGTCTCGGCTGTGTCTAGGCTGTGTCTCGGCTGTGTCTCGGCTGTGTCTTGGCAGTAAATAGACTGTATCTAGGCTGTGTCTAGGCAGTAAATAGACTGTCTAGGCTGTGTCTAGGCAGTAAATAGACTGTGTCTAGGCTGTGTCTCGGCTGTGTCTCGGCTGTGTCTTGGCAGTAAATAGACTGTATCTAGGCTGTGTCTAGGCAGTAAATAGACTGTGTCTAGGCTGTGTCTAGGCTGTGTCTCGGCTGTGTCTCGGCTGTGTCTAGACTGTGTCTAGGCTGTGTCTCGGCTGTGTCTCGGCTGTGTCTAGGCTGTGTCTAGGCAGTAAATAGACTGTGTCTAGGCTGTGTCTAGGCTGTGTCTAGGCAGTAAATAGACTGTGTCTAGGCTGTGTCTAGGCTGTGTCTAGGCAGTAAATAGACTGTGTCTAGGCTGTGTCTAGGCTGTAAATAGACTGTGTCTAGGCTGTGTCTAGGCTGTTTCTCGGCTGTGTCTCGGCTGTGTCTAGGCAGTAAATAGACTGTGTCTAGGCTGTGTCTAGGCAGTAAATAGACTGTGTCTCGGCTGTGTCTCGGCTGTGTCTAGGCTGTGTCTCGGCTGTGTCTCGGCTGTGTCTCGGCTGTGTCTCGGCTGTGTCTAGGCTGTGTCTAGGCAGTAAATAGACTGTATCTAGGCTGTGTCTCGGCTGTGTCTAGGCTGTGTCTAGGCTGTGTCTAGGCTGTGTCTCGGCTGTGTCTCGGCTGTGTCTAGGCTGTAAATAGACTGTGTCTATGCTGTGTCTCGGCTGTGTCTATGCTGTATCTAGGCTGTGTCTAGGCAGTAAATAGACTGTGTCTAGGCTGTGTCTAGGCAGTAAATAGACTGTGTCTAGGCTGTATCTAGGCAGTAAATAGACTGTGTCTCGGCTGTGTCTAGGCTGTGTCTCGGCTGTGTCTAGGCAGTAAATAGACTGTGTCTCGGCTGTGTCTCGGCTGTGTCTAGGCAGTAAATAGACTGTGTCTAGGCAGTAAATAGACTGTGTCTAGGCTGTGTCTAGGCTGTGTCTAGGCAGTAAATAGACTGTGTCTAGGCTGTGTCTAGGCAGTAAATAGACTGTGTCTCGGCTGTGTCTAGGCTGTGTCTAGGCTGTCTCTCGGCTGTGTCTAGGCAGTAAATAGACTGTGTCTAGGCTGTGTCTCGGCTGTGTCTAGGCTGTAAATAGACTGTGTCTAGGCTGTGTCTCGGCTGTGTCTAGGCTGTGTCTAGGCAGTAAATAGACTGTGTCTAGGCTGTGTCTAGGCTGTGTCTAGGCAGTAAATAGACTGTGTCTAGGCTGTGTCTAGGCTGTGTCTAGGCAGTAAATAGACTGTGTCTCGGCTGTGTCTAGGCTGTAAATAGACTGTGTCTAGGCTGTGTCTAGGCTGTGTCTCGGCTGTGTCTAGGCTGTGTCTAGGCAGTAAATAAACTGTGTCTAGGCTGTGTCTAGGCAGTAAATAGACTGTGTCTCGGCTGTGTCTCGGCTGTGTCTCGGCTGTGTCTCGGCTGTGTCTCGGCTGTGTCTAGGCTGTGTCTAGGCAGTAAATAGACTGTATCTAGGCTGTGTCTCGGCTGTGTCTAGGCTGTGTCTAGGCTGTGTCTAGGCTGTGTCTCGGCTGTGTCTCGGCTGTGTCTAGGCTGTAAATAGACTGTGTCTATGCTGTGTCTCGGCTGTGTCTATGCTGTATCTAGGCTGTGTCTAGGCAGTAAATAGACTGTGTCTAGGCTGTGTCTAGGCAGTAAATAGACTGTGTCTAGGCTGTATCTAGGCAGTAAATAGACTGTGTCTCGGCTGTGTCTAGGCTGTGTCTAGGCTGTGTCTCGGCTGTGTCTCGGCTGTGTCTAGGCTGTAAATAGACTGTGTCTATGCTGTGTCTCGGCTGTGTCTATGCTGTATCTAGGCTGTGTCTAGGCAGTAAATAGACTGTGTCTAGGCTGTGTCTAGGCAGTAAATAGACTGTGTCTCGGCTGTGTCTCGGCTGTGTCTAGGCAGTAAATAGACTGTGTCTAGGCTGTGTCTAGGCAGTAAATAGACTGTGTCTAGGCTGTGTCTAGGCTGTGTCTAGGCAGTAAATAGACTGTGTCTAGGCTGTGTCTAGGCAGTAAATAGACTGTGTCTCGGCTGTGTCTAGGCTGTGTCTAGGCTGTGTCTCGGCTGTGTCTAGGCAGTAAATAGACTGTATCTAGGCTGTGTCTAGGCAGTAAATAGACTGTCTAGGCTGTGTCTAGGCAGTAAATAGACTGTGTCTAGGCTGTGTCTCGGCTGTGTCTCGGCTGTGTCTTGGCAGTAAATAGACTGTATCTAGGCTGTGTCTAGGCAGTAAATAGACTGTGTCTAGGCTGTGTCTAGGCTGTGTCTCGGCTGTGTCTCGGCTGTGTCTAGGCTGTAAATAGACTGTGTCTAGGCTGTGTCTTGGCTGTGTCTAGGCTGTGTCTAGGCGTCTAGTAAATAGACTGTGTCTAGGCTGTGTCTAGGCAGTAAATAGACTGTGTCTAGGCTGTGTCTAGGCTGTGTCTAGGCAGTAAATAGACTGTGTCTAGGCTGTGTCTAGGCTGTAAATAGACTGTGTCTAGGCTGTGTCTAGGCTGTGTCTCGGCTGTGTCTAGGCTGTGTCTAGGCAGTAAATAGACTGTGTCTAGGCTGTGTCTAGGCAGTAAATAGACTGTGTCTCGGCTGTGTCTCGGCTGTGTCTAGGCTGTGTCTCGGCTGTGTCTCGGCTGTGTCTCGGCTGTGTCTCGGCTGTGTCTAGGCTGTGTCTAGGCAGTAAATAGACTGTATCTAGGCTGTGTCTCGGCTGTGTCTAGGCTGTGTCTAGGCTGTGTCTAGGCTGTGTCTCGGCTTTGTCTAGGCTGTAAATAGACTGTGTCTATGCTGCGTCTCGGCTGTGTCTATGCTGTATCTAGGCTGTGTCTAGGCAGTAAATAGACTGTGTCTAGGCTGTGTCTAGGCAGTAAATAGACTGTGTCTAGGCTGTATCTAGGCAGTAAATAGACTGTGTCTCGGCTGTGTCTAGGCTGTGTCTCGGCTGTGTCTAGGCAGTAAATAGACTGTGTCTAGGCTGTGTCTAGGCAGTAAATAGACTGTGTCTAGGCTGTATCTAGGCAGTAAATAGACTGTGTCTCGGCTGTGTCTAGGCTGTGTCTCGGCTGTGTCTAGGCAGTAAATAGACTGTGTCTAGGCTGTGTCTAGGCAGTAAATAGACTGTGTCTAGGCTGTGTCTAGGCAGTAAATAGACTGTGGCTCGGCTGTGTCTCGGCTGTGTCTCGGCTGTGTCTCGGCTGTGTCTCGGCTGTGTCTAGGCTGTGTCTAGGCAGTAAATAGACTGTATCTAGGCTGTGTCTCGGCTGTGTCTAGGCTGTGTCTAGGCTGTGTCTAGGCTGTGTCTCGGCTGTGTCTAGGCTGTAAATAGACTGTGTCTATGCTGTGTCTCGGCTGTGTCTATGCTGTATATAGGCTGTGTCTAGGCAGTAAATAGACTGTGTCTAGGCTGTGTCTAGGCAGTAAATAGACTGTGTCTCGGCCGTGTCTAGGCTGTGTCTCGGCTGTGTCTAGGCAGTAAATAGACTGTGTCTAGGCTGTGTCTAGGCAGTAAATAGACTGTGTCTAGGCTGTGTCTAGGCTGTGTCTAGGCTGTGTCTCGGCTGTGTCTAGGCAGTAAATAGACTGTGTCTAGGCTGTGTCTAGGCAGTAAATAGACTGTGTCTAGGCTGTGTCTAGGCTGTGTCTCGGCTGTGTCTCGGCTGTGTCTAGGCTGTGTCTAGGCTGTGTCTAGGCCTTGACACACCTTCATACCAGAGAGAGTGAAGTTATACCAGGACAGAGCACCCTGAACAGGGGCAGTGAGGGTGTTTCAGAGTGAAGTTATACCAGGACAGAGCACCCTGAACAGCGGGGCAGAGTGTGTATAAGATAAGATTTACGACCAGCGGTGTCTTGTTGTGCTAATTTGAACTAATTTGCCGTAATCCACCCTTGGACTGTGGTAATTAAGCTCCACTAATAGCCTATATCTTTGGGCCAGTCAACCCTATTACTTCTTAATAATGTTGTAATGAAAATGTATATGAATGACATACGCGTATATACCTACTGTTTTACAAAGAAATGTTTTACAACGGAAATGTTTCACAAGACATCAACCAAATCCCTAAAGCAGACAACCTGCAGTGACTTCTTAGGCTACAGCATTGTACACTTGATTCTACCACCCAGATGAGTTAAACAAGGGCTCTACTCAAGCATTCCTCTAGATATGGGAAGCTTGACAGATGCATGTGGGAAGTAAGATATCTTGCAGACAGACAGACAGACAGACAGTGGAACTCCAATCTGACTATAGCTGTGATCTCATCAGCCATGAATTAATATTGCAAAGAGACAAGTTAAGCAAAGATGCAGGAAAAGAGAGTGAAAATCACAGGAGAGAATTCAGGCAACAATTATAAAACATCTCACAGCGGTGCATTAAAATTCTAATTAGGACATATTATTTTAATTGCTAAGGAGATGGGAGTCAAAACAAGGTTAACGAACGCTCCCTTAACATGCAAATGAACACGCGGAGAGAACGTCTTTAATATTCAAAGAATCTGCTTGACTTCTTCCACAAAAAAAGGCATTTAATTTAGTTGTTCCACCCCCACAACTAGGCGATAAGCCTATCAGTGTAGACAGCCAATCAATCATTTAATCAAATGTATTTTATGAAGCCTTTTTTACGTCAGCAGTTGTGACAAAGGTGCTTTACAGAAACCCAGGCCTTGATCCCAGAGCAAGCCTTCAACAGATGAAACATGATCCTATAGAACAAGTCTACAACAGACGAAACATGATCCTATAGAACAAGTCTACAACAGATGAAATATGATCCTATAGAACAAGTCTACAACAGATTAAACTGCTGTACATGTATTTTATATTTGACAAATCATCAAGGACATCTCGCTAATTCTTTGCCAAAAAAAAACATGTAGTGAATTGAGTTGTTGCTATGTACAACATCTTCCAACAACAGTCAGTCCCATGGTACAGTACACTTTATATTGCGGGTGGTAAATTCCCGTCTGACAGACGCACCAGTGTGACTCTGTAGACATAAAGACCGACAGCGGTTGTGACAGACAGCCGGCACAAGGGCTGACACTGACGAGAGAGACAGCATGTCACTGAACATGGATTTATGAAGCAGGCCAGACAGGGGCTTACAGAATCATGTAGCGTTCAATAACACTATGATGTCAAGTGGTGTGTTCCAAATGGCATCCTATTACCTATGCGGTGCACCTGTTTTGACCAGGAGCCCATAGGGAATAGGGTGCCATTTGGTCTAGCGCTACAGGAAACAGCCCATATTGGTGTTACCTTTGATACACTACTCCACACACACTCCACCAAGTGGTTTAAGCAGACCTGGGTTCAACAAGTATTCAAAATACTTTATCTGGGCTCGATTGAGCTTACCTGGGCTTAACGGGACCAATTGAATTGTCCCCAAACTGCAAACCCCGCCCATCTGGCAGTCCAGGCAGGCTAAATGCTCAAAGTAGGTGAACGATTTCAAATAAGTCTTTGAACCCACTGTTCCACATAGGCTGCTGGTTAAAGAGGCATCCATTTCTAACAGTGAGAGGTTTATGAGGAAATAAGCAGCACTTTAAAAAGGGCAGTTCTGTTGCTCGCCACCCACAAAGCCTTTTTTCACTTTATTTTAATTTTATACTTGTGAGTGTTAATTAGAAGGAGTTTTACTTTCACACAGCGCTACCATTTCTCCTGAGGTCCTATCAGTAATTACAGTGTCTGCATCCCAAATCACAACTTATTCCCTACATAGTGCACTAGTTTTGACGTTTAGGGTGCCATTTGGGGACGTAGCCAGTGTTGTGTGTGTGTGTGTGTGTTGCCAGCAGCTTTCACACACACACACACACACACACACACACACACACACACACACACACACACACACACACACACACACACACACACACACACACACACACACACACACACACACACACACACACACACACACACACACACACACACACACACACACACACACACACACACACACACACACACACACACACACACACACACACCAGAGCAGCCATTTTCAAACGTTAAATTCCTAACAGAACATAATAAAAACTCTAGATATACTCATGTTTTTACAATGAGATATTGATATTCCTCTGGTAGTAGGTATTGATATTCCTCTGGTAGTATCTGGAGAGCGGTTCCCCACACTGTACTGTAAAAAGTTACTCACACACAGTATACACACACACACACTGTACTGTAAAAAGTTACACAAACACAGTATACACACACAACGTTTGCACACACACATCTACTTTCCTCTATTGGCTCTGACTGAATGGGGGCCCTTGGAGTTGGCTCGTGCTGGCTAGCCCAGCTTCTCCAGTGTACAGTGTACAAGCCAGGTCTGACAGCTCTGATCATTCCTGAGAAAGCAAAAGCTGCTCAGGGATCGCTTTACAATTCTCAGGGGCTGGAATAACCCGATGTTGAACTGATCTGCCCACTGATCCACCCCCCCCCCCCCCCGCCCCCCCTGTAGTGGGTTAGGAACGTGTGAAGGAGCCTTTTGGGAATGAGCTAGTGATATCAACATCCGCACTTCGTGTTGCTCTGTCTGAGCAGATTGTCTGACTTGATTAGTCTTTGCCCCCCCCCCACCCCAGGCTAGAACTCCTCTCTCTATCCCTCCAAAAGTGCTCTCTCTCTCTCTCCCCCTATAGTCTCAAGGTGTAGGCTATTACGCTGAGTGAGAGCACTGTAAGTTAATAGGATTTGCTCCCGATCAAGAGACGGAGCCATTTTCTGCTATGGCTGTTACAGGCCGGAGAACAAAAATAAATGTTCCTTTATTCAACACCACTAACCGTCTACCACCACCCACTCTGACCCCGCCCCTCCTTTTCCCCTTGTCTGTTATTTCTCAGGGAGGTTGTGTTCTCTCTCTCTCTCTCTCTCCCCTCTCTCCCTCCCTCCCTCCCTCCCTCCCTCCCTCTCCCTCCCAGTTAAAAGGGGAAAAAAGTAGGCACTTTTTTTTTGGGTTAAGGGAGAGAATTAAACTTGCACGGTAAGTAGATAGAGCCCGAGTCCCAGGCTTGGCTGTTGGACAGAAAACAAACTAAGGGGATTTCAGCTGAATCAAAATGGACTATGGGTATAGCTCGGAGGGGTAATCATTGAGGAGTAATTGCCAGGGGGCTTTGTGTAATGTATTCTTCTTCTCTCTGAGGTAAAACCTTGTACAAAGAAAAGAGGGATAATAGCTAAGAGGATCGACATATTAAACTGTGTGTGCTGGTCCAACCTTTAACTCTACGCTTAACCTCGGCCCCAGCCAGTAATTACGCTGTTAATTACTAGCTGATCTGAGGACTGGGGAGGACTTTAGATATCCATTGGGTTTAAAGACCTCCCTCTGAGGTATAGTGGACGTTAAGAAATCGTTCAGACACTACTGTTCATAAGGGACAGATAACATTGTACTGTATTTGGTGTTCTATACTATATAAGCCTAATAATATATGCCATTTAGCAGATGCATTTATCCAAAGTGACTTAGGGAAAGGGTGATACCTAGTCAGCTAGTCAGTACAACTGAATGCATTCAACTGAAATGTGTCTTCCGCATTTAACCCAACCCCTCTGAATCAGAGAGGTGCGGTGGGGGGGGGGGGGGGGGGGGGCTGCTATAAATTGACATCCACGTCTTCGGCGCCCGGGGAACAGTGGATTAACTGCCTTGTTCAGGGGCAGAGCGACAGATTTTTACCTTGTCAGCTTGGGGATTCGATCTAGCAACCTTTCGGTTACAGGCCCAAAGCTCTAACCACTAGCCTACCTACCGCCCCTTACAAGTAGTGTGTACATACATTTTTATATGGGTCACCCCAGTGGGAATCAAACTGATGACCCTGACGTTACAAGGGTCATGCCAAATGTTCTCTGCCCATTGTCTGTCATTTAGTACTTTGCATTAAACACAATACTGTATGAAGTTCTATGGATGTGAGTGGTGTTTGAACCAATTATAAGTCTCTGAATTAAAAAAAAACACAAATATTTGTCTTTGGTTGCTTCGTAAACAACAGGTGTAGACAAACAGTAAAATGTGACCCGTTTCAAGAAGCTAGGCATATGTCGCACATCACTACCTCACAGGAGAGGCATTTGAAAGTTGTTTTTGGGTAGAAATACCTTCTGGAACATGTGAACTTTCATGTGCCTTAATAACAAACTTGTATGCCATCTGTAAATACGAATAAAATTGTTAAATTACGAGCCTAGTTGGTTTATCCACAGATAAATACAGGAACCTTCCCGCTAGCCATGATTGGCTGAGATAATGGATGGGCTGGACATGCCAAGAGATGAGTTCAGATTGGTCTGCCATGTAGCAGGCTTCTGTCTATAACATGAGCTGCTCAGTATGTAATAGCTAAGGAGATGGAGATGAAATTCAGGTGTTTGATTTCAAATAACACTGTAATGTTTACACCTTCTGTACCCAAGATCCAAGTGACAAATGAACTGTAGAGAATCCTTTCCATCTATATCATGAAGAATTTAAAAAGTGTTGCAACTGCTTTCAACATTGCTGCCTTGAAGTTAACAGGCGCCATCGGCAAAGATCAGAGGGAAAGAGTTGTGATGGGACTACTTTCCGGAAGACAATCGTGCCAGCTGATTTTAATTGAACGAGACACTGTAGAGTCTTCCGATGTCACTGACGGGGAAGAAACGGTGATCAACAGTGTTGTTGTCATGGAAGGAGTTGACCGCGTTTTGAAATCAGTGGAATGCCTGGTGGAAGAGTGATGAAAAATACGGAGAGAGTCAAAAAGAGAACACAGGAGGCTGTTGTATGAAACATCGGTCTCCGGATTACATCTTTAAACTAAGGGCAACTATAGCATCCATGACAGAGAGGGAGAATCGTTCATGTATACAGGTAAGAGCTACATTAAGAGATATTATAAGTTTCTAATTTGGTCAAAAAGTTGTTTTCATTACAAGTTAAAGTGTACTGTTAACTAGCTAGCTAACGTTTGCTGGCTGGCTCTCTAGCTAACGTTTTGTGTATGATCTATGTAGTAATATTATTTGTATTTCAGAAATCCATTTGAATTGCTAGTTAACATTGAACCAGGTTGGTTACCTTATTCGACCTGCAGATTCATGCATGGTGCATTGTAGTATGGGATTATGGTAAATTGTTCAGCTAGCTAGCAACATCTCTAAACAAAAAACTCCACTATGCAAGTAACCATTTCACTGTACCGTTAACACTTGCTGTATCCTGTGCATGTGACAAATGTATTTGATGTAGTGTGTGTTTATCAGAGATGGTAATGTGAAGAACAACATGACCTGCACCAATAAAATGTATTTTTACTACTACTTTTTGATTCTACCTTCACCACTTTTAGAATTGAAATCTATGGTTGTTTACTACACTACATTATTCTCTCTGTTTAGCACATGGCCTCACATGTGAATCCTTAAAGAGATGGGCGGGGCTAAGGCGTAAGAGGGTGTGAACGATGCTGAATGGGTGTAGACAAAGAAGAGCTCTCCAGTAGGTGTACCAAAAGATTCAAGGGACATTTTCTCAAAAGTGGAGTTACAAGTTTATCAACTTTCAAAGCAGAATTACTTTCCCATTGTTCCTGCAGTGTATGATATACAATTTTCTAGCTCGGAGTCTCTACTTTTATCCAACGTAAAAAAAAAAAAACATTTTCAAATGTAGCTACATAAGATTGAATACAGGTGATGGGTCTCAAATGGTAGAGCCACACCTGTTGGCATATGTTCAAAACCTTTGAATAGACATGCATAGCAACATTGTTCACCGACCAACCATATAATATACAGTTGAAGTCGGAAGTTTACATACATTTAGTTGACTGTGCCTTTAAACAGCTTAGAAAATTCCAGAAAATTATGTCATGGCTTTAGAAGCTTCTGATACGCTAATTGGCATCATTGGAGTCAATTGGAGGTGTACCTGTGGATGTACTTCAAGGCCTACCTTCAAACTCAGTGCCTCTTTGCTTGACATCATGGGAAAATCATAGGAAATCATCTCAGAAAAAAAATTGTAGACCACAAGTCTGGTTCATCCTTGAGACCAATTTCCAAACGTCTGAAGGTACCACGTTCAACTGTACAAACAATAGTACGCAAGTATAAACACTATGGGACCACGCAGCCGTAATACCGCTCAGGAAGGAGACGCGTTCTGTCTCCTAGAGATGAACGTACTTTGGTGCGAAAAGTGCAAATCAATTCCAGAACAACAGCAAAGGACCTTGAAGATGCTGGAGAGTAGTCCCATAACACAAAAGTGTCTATATCCACAGTAAAACAAGTCCTATATCAACATAACCTGAAAGGCTGCTCAGCAAGGAAGAAGCCACTGCTCCAAAACCGCCATACAAAAGAAAGACTATTTCAAAAGAACAGTCTGACTTGGGCAGTTGCCATCAGACACCTTTTAGGGCCTTCCTCTGATACCACCTGGTATGGAGGTTCTGGATGGCAAGGAGCTCGGCCCAAGTGATGTACTTGGCCGTACGCACTATCCTCTGTAGCGCCTTGCGGTCGGATGCAAAGCAGTTGCCGTACCAAGCGGTGATGGCACCAGTCAAGATGCTCTCAATGGTGTGGCTGTAGAACTTATTGAGGATCACATTTTTTTCTGCCTCCTGAGGGGGAAGAGGCGTTGTCGTGCCCTCTTCACGACTGCGTTGGTGTGTTTTGAACATGATAGGTCCTTAGGGATGTGGACACCAAAGAACTTCAAGCTCTCGACCCGCTACCACTGTTGTGTCGTCAGCAAACTTAATGATGGTGTTGGAATCGTGCGCAGCCACTCAATCTTGAGTGAACAAGGAGTACAGGAGGGGACTAAGCACGCACCCCTGAAGGGACCCTGTGTTGAGGGTCAATGTGGAGGATGTGTTGTTGCCTACCCTCACTACCTGGGGGCGGCCCGTCAGGAAGTCCAGGATCCAGTTGCAGAGGGAGGTGTTTAGTCCCAGGGTCCTTAGCTTGGTGATGAGCTTGGAGAGCACGATGGTGTTGAATGCTGAGTTGTAGTCAATGAATAGGATTCTCACATATAGTACCTTCAGAAAGTATTCATACCACACAAGTATTTCAAAATAGTAAAAAACTATCTACACAAAATACTCTGTCAAAGTGGAAGAAAAATTCTAACATTTGTTTAAAAAATATGAAAAATATAACTAATATGTCTTGATTACATAAGTATTCAACTCCCTGTCATGTTAGAATCAACTTTGGCAGTGATTACAACTGTGAGCCTTTCTAGGTACGTCTCTAAGAGCTTTGCACACCTGGACTGTACAATATTTGCTAATTATTTATTTATTTTTTATTCTCCAAGCTCTGTCAGGTTGGTTGTTGATCATTGCTAGAGAGCCATTTTCAAGTCTTGCCATAGATTTTCAAGCTGATTTAAGTCAAAACTGTAATTTCGGCCACTCAGGAACATTCAATGTTGTCTTTGTAAGTAACTCCAGTGTATATTTGGCCTAGTGTTTTACATTATTGTCCTGCTGAAAGGTGAATTTGTCTCCCAGTGTCTGTTGGAAAGCAGACTGAACCAGGTTTTGCTCTAGGATTTTTTCCTGTGATATGTTTTTGGGGATTTGCCCCAAACATAACACTTTATATTCAGGACATAAAGTGTATTTCCTTGCCACATTTTTTTGCAGTATTACTTTAGTGCCTTATTGCAAACAGGATGCATGTTTTGAAATATTTGTATTCTGTTCAGGCTTCCTTCTTTTCACTTTGTCTATTAATTTAGGTTAGTATTCTTGACTGACGGACCTTACAGATAATTGTATGTGTGGGGTACAGAGATGATGTAGGCATTAAAAAAATCACGTTAAAAACTATTATTGCACACAGAGTGAGTCCATGCAACATGTTATGTGACTTGTTAAGCAAATTTGTAGTCCTGAATTTATTTAGGTTTGCCATAACAAAGGGGTTGAAAACTTATTGACTCAAGACATTTCAGCCTTCCATTTTGACATGATCGGGTATTATGTGTAGGCCAGTGACACAAAATCTCAGTTTAATCCATTTAAAAATGCAGGGTGAAAAAGTAAAGCGGTGTGAATACGTACTGAAGGCAGTGTACAGTAGGTGTTCCTCTTGTCCAGGTGGGAGAGGGCAGTGTGGATTGCAGTAGAGATTGCGTCATCTGGGGATCTGTTGGGGGGGGCAGTATGCCAATTGATTTCACCATACATCTGAGCAGCTCAACTCACTCTCTCCCAGAAATGTCTAAACGTCTTCAGTCAGTGAGTAGAATAGTTAAGTTGAGTCAGTACAGCTACATAAACCCAGTGGGAGAGCTTGGAATAGTCTGGCCGATGTTAATGATGCAATTTATATGTGAGGGGGGGACCGGTGTTTGGCAGGCTCTTTCCATCTGAGCAGAGCGGAGCGGGGCTACACAACCAACCAGCTCCCACCCTCCATCTCTCCCTCTTTCTTTCCCTCACTCCATCTGTCTCTCTCTCCCAGCCTGCCTGACGGAGGGGGTGAGGGGAGGAGGATGTCAGAGCCCAATGTGAAAAGGGAGCGAGCGCGCCACTGATAAGAACCATTACTATTAGTGTCTGTCTGTCACCTGCTGTGCCTCATCCAGCCTGGCTACCTCTTTCTATCCCCGCACATCTCTCTCTCTCTCATCCATGCCTCACCATTTTCCTCAGGGTGCATCACTTCAAATTTGCACTCTCTCACCTTCAGATTTTTCCACCCTGTCACAGGTTCTCTCAGTGTGATAGCAAACTAGAAAATACACTCCCAAAACCAACAGTGTGGTAGCTAGGCCTCTCTCTTCAATACAGGTGGTGATTTAGGTCTACCGGCAGTACTGTAGGACAGCGAGGCCTCTCTCTTCAATACAGGTGGTGATTTAATGATTTGGCAACACAATAATAATACCCTTTCAAATGCAGTTGTTTGTAATTACACAGTACTCCAAACCAGAAAGATACCCAGCCTGCTGTTTCATGATTCATTATTGTTTTATAGAGTGGCACAATTGGAAGTTCCAGAGCGCTCTTTAAACTCCTGACCCCGGTAGAAATTAACAGTAATGTGCAGCATACTCTGTTATTTTCCTCCAGTCCTTTGAACCAAAATATTTAAAGCTGTTTTCCTTTAGTTGCTATGCAACACCTCAACCACAAGAGCAGGAGCACGCCGAGAACGTGCCAAATAAATTCTACCTCCACAGACGAACCCTTCTCCACGAGAAGAATGGCAGAGATGCATTAACATATGCACATGTTAAATGTAACCTATAGCCTAACAGTTGGCTTGTGTTAGCTAACAGTTGGTTTGTGTTTAAAACGCATCGTCATAGTTTTATTCATCATTGTGTCAATTGACCATGTCAACAGAATATTCTAGCCAATAGCAGTAACAAGCCATTGTTTACTGCCTAGCAGGTTCTGATCCCATTCCAAAGCCATTTGAGTAGTTTCTCTTTTCATTTCTGGAGCGCCAACTCTTACAAGACACAGTCCTTAACAACAGCATAAAGCAACGTGGCAGGCATACAAAGTGCCCTGTGCGTCACCCGGTACTTTGACATGACAACGCGGCCAGATACGCGAATGGCCGTCCCGTTTCACAAGGCTTATCGTATT
Source organism: Salvelinus alpinus (assembly GCF_045679555.1). Lineage (NCBI taxonomy): Eukaryota > Metazoa > Chordata > Actinopteri > Salmoniformes > Salmonidae > Salvelinus > Salvelinus alpinus. The sequence continues at coordinate 6,348,755 of NC_092092.1, forward strand.
TCCGTCAGAGTTAGCCCCGACCACTGTACAAAACAAAGACAGTAGAGGTCAAAGGTACAAGTCTTTAATTCTCCGCGAGAGTATGAAGAAAGCGGATGTTTTCCGCATCGGGGAGGGAGCTGGTTTGCAGGGACTCCGTTCAGGCGTCTTTTTACGTTCAGGCGTCTTTTTACGTTAGGTTACTAGATCCAAGGACTTGAGGAAAGGACACGTTTAGCAAGACATCGCATTCAATTCCACAGCAGCGCCAGGCAGCCTCTGAGGCCAGAAAATACACATGTTAAATCAACACTCTTTTCCAATTTATGTTTCAGCCTACTCCCCTGTGTTACAGTCTACTCCCCTGTGTTACAGTCTACTCTCCTGTGTTACAGTCTACTCCCCTGTGTCACAGTCTACTCTCCTGTGTTACAGTCTACTCTCCTGTGTTACAGTCTACTCCCCTGTGTTACAGTCTACTCCCCTGTGTTACAGTCTACTGTCCTGTGTTACAGTCTACTGTCCTGTGTTACAGTCTACTGTCCTGTGTTACAGTCTACTGTCCTGTGTTAGTCTACTCCCCTATGTTACAGTCTACTGTCCTGTGTTACAGTCTACTGTCCTGTGTTACAGTCTACTGTCCTGTGTTACAGTCTACTCCCCTATGTTACAGTCTACTGTGTTACAGTCTACTATGTTACAGTCTACTATGTTACAGTCTACTGCCTGTGTTACAGTCTACTCCCCTGTGTTACAGGCCACTCCCCTGTGTTACAGTCTACTCCCATGTGTTAGTCTACTCCCATGTGTTACAGTCTACTTCCCTGTGTTACAGTCAACTCCCCTATGTTACAGTCTACTCCCCTGTGTTACAGTCTACTATGTTACAGTCTACTCCCCTGTGTTACAGTCTACTATGTTACAGTCTACTCCCCCGTGTTACAGTCTACTCCCCTATGTTACAGTCTACTCCCCTGTGTTACAGTCTACTCCCATGTGTTACAGTCTACTCCCCTGTGTTACAGTCTACTCCCATGTGTTACAGTCTACTCCCCTGTGTTACAGTCTACTCCCTGTGTTACAGTCTACTGTCCTGTGTTACAGTCTACTCCCCTGTGTTAGTCTACTCCCCTATGTTACAGTCTACTGTGTTACAGTCTACTATGTCACAGTCTACTATGTTACAGTTTACTGCCCTGTGTTACAGTCTACTCCCCTGTGTTACAGTCTACTCCCCTGTGTTACAGTCTACTCCCCTGTGTTAGTCTACTCCCCTGTGTTACAGTCTACTCCCCTGTGTTACAGTCAACTCCCCTGTATTACAGTCTACTATGTTACAGTCTACTCCCCTGTGTTACAGTCTACTATGTTACAGTCTACTCCCCGGTGTTACAGTCTACTATGTTACAGTCTACTCCCCTGTGTTACAGTCTACTCTACTATGTTACAGTCTACTCCCCCGTGTTACAGTCTACTCCCCCGTGTTACAGTCTACTCCCCTGTGTTACAGTCTACTCCCATGTGTTACAGTCTACTCCCCGGTGTTACAGTCTACTACCATGTGTTACAGTCTACTCCCCTGTGTTATAGTCTATGTTACAGTCTACTCCCCTGTGTTACAGTCTACTCCCCTGTGTTCCAGTCTACTATGTTACAGTCTACTCCCCTATGTTAGTCTACTATGTTACAGTCTACTCCCCTGTGTTACAGTCTACTATGTTACAGTCTACTCCCCTGTGTTACAGTCTACTATGTTACAGTCTACTCCCCTGTGTTACAGTCTACTCCCCTGTGTTACAGTCTACTATGTTACAGTCTACTCCCCTGTGTTACAGTCTACTATGTTACAGTCTACTCCCATATGTTACAGTCTACTATGTTACAGTCTACTACCCTATGTTACAGTCTACTATGTTACAGTCTACTCCCCTGTGTAACAGTCTACTATGTTACAGTCTACTCCCCTATGTTAGTCTACTATGTTACAGTCTACTCCCCTGTGTTACAGTCTACTATGTTACAGTCTACTCCCCTGTGTTACAGTCTACTCCCCTGTGTTAGTCTACTCCCCTGTGTTACAGTCTACTATGTTACAGTCTACTCCCCTGTGTTACAGTCTACTTCCCTGTGTTTCAGTCTACTGTGTTACAGTCTACTCCCCTGTGTTACAGTCTACTATGTTACAGTCTACTCCCCTGTGTTACAGTCTACTCCCCTGTGTTACGGTCTACTATGTTACAGTCTACTCCCCTGTGTTACAGTCTACTTCCCTGTGTTTCAGTCTACTGTGTTACAGTCTACTATGGTACAGTCTACTATGTTAGTCTACTCCTCTGTGTTACAGTCTACCCCTGTGTTACAGTCTACTATGTTACAGTCTACTCCCCTGTGTTACAGTCTACTATGTTAGTCTACTCCCCTATGTTACAGTCTACTCCCCTGTGTTACAGTCTACTATGTTACAGTCTACTCCCCTGTGTTACAGTCTACTCCCCTGTGTTCCAGTCTACTATGTTACAGTCTACTCCCCTATGTTAGTCTACTATGTTACAGTCTACTCCCCTGTGTTACAGTCTACTATGTTACAGTCTACTCCCCTGTGTTACAGTCTACTATGTTACAGTCTACTCCCTTGTGTTACAGTCTACTCCCCTGTGTTACAGTCTACTATGTTACAGTCTACTCCCCTGTGTTACAGTCTACTATGTTACAGTCTACTCCCCTGTGTTACAGTCTACTCCCCTATGTTACAGTCTACTCCCCTGTGTTACAGTCTACTCCCCTGTGTTACAGCCTACTCCCCTGTGTTACAGCCTACTCCCCTGTGTTACAGTCTACTCCCCTGTGTTACAGTCTACTATGTTACAGTCTACTCCCCTGTGTTACAGTCTACTCCCATGTGTTACAGTCCACTCCCCTGTGTTACAGTCTACTATGTTACAGTCTACTCCCCTGTGTTACAGTCTACTCCCCTGTGTTAGTCTACTATGTTACAGTCTACTCCCATGTGTTACAGTCCACTCCCCTGTGTTACAGTCTACTCCTCCTCTGTTACAGTCTACTATGTTACAGTCTACTATGTTACAGTCTACTCCCCTGTGTTACAGTCTACTCCCCTGTGTTAGTCTACTCCCCTATGTTACAGTCTACTATGTTACAGTCTATTCCCCTGTGTTACAGTCTACTATGTTACAGTCTACTCCCCTATGTTACAGTCTACTCCCCTATGTTACAGTCTACTATGTTACAGTCTACTCCCCTATGTTACAGTCTACTATGTTACAGTCTACTCCCCTGTGTACCAGTCTACTATGTTACAGTCTACTCCCCTATGTTAGTCTACTATGTTACAGTCTACTCCCCTGTGTTACAGTCTACTATGTTACAGTCTACTCCCCTGTGTTACAGTCTACTCCCCTGTGTTAGTCTACTTGCCTGTGTTACAGTGTACTATGTTACAGTCTACTCCCCTGTGCACAGTCTACCCCTGTGTTACAGTCTACTCCCCTGTGTTACAGTCTACAATGTTACAGTCTACTCCCCTGTGTTACAGTCTACTCCCCTGTGTTACGGTCTACTATGTTACAGTCTACTCCCCTGTGTTACAGTCTACTCCCCTGTGTTACAGTCTACTGTGTAACAGTCTACTATGTTACAGTCTACTCCCCTGTGTTACAGTCTACTATGTTACAGTCTACTCCCCTGTGTTACAGTCTACTCCCCTATGTTACAGTCTACTCCTGTGTTACAGTCTACTATGTTACAGTCTACTCCCCTGTGTTACAGTCTACTATGTTACAGTCTACTATGTTACAGTCTACTCCCCTATGTTACAGTCTACTCCCCTGTGTTACAGTCTACTCCCCTGTGTTACAGCCTACTCCCCTGTGTTACAGCCTACTCCCCTGTGTTACAGTCTACTTCCCTATGCTACAGTCTACTCCCCTGTGTTACAGTCTACTCCCCGGTGTTACAGTCTACTATGTTACAGTCTACTCCCCTGTGTTACAGTCTACTATGTTACAGTCTACTCCCCTGTGTTACAGTCTACTCCCCTGTGTTACAGTCTACTATGTTACAGTCTACTCCCCTGTGTTACAGTCTACTATGTTACAGTCTACTCCCCTGTGTTACAGTCTACTCCCCTATGTTACAGTCTACTATGTTACAGTCTATTCCCCTGTGTTACAGTCTACTATGTTACAGTCTACTCCCCTATGTTACAGTCTACTCCCCTATGTTACAGTCTACTATGTTACAGTCTACTCCCCTATGTTACAGTCTACTATGTTACAGTCTACTCCCCTGTGTACCAGTCTACTATGTTACAGTCTACTCCCCTATGTTAGTCTACTATGTTACAGTCTACTCCCCTGTGTTACAGTCTACTATGTTACAGTCTACTCCCCTGTGTTACAGTCTACTCCCCTGTGTTAGTCTACTTGCCTGTGTTACAGTGTACTATGTTACAGTCTACTCCCCTGTGCACAGTCTACCCCTGTGTTACAGTCTACTCCCCTGTGTTACAGTCTACAATGTTACAGTCTGCTCCCCTGTGTTACAGTCTACTCCCCTGTGTTACGGTCTACTATGTTACAGTCTACTCCCCTGTGTTACAGTCTACTCCCCTGTGTTACAGTCTACTGTGTAACAGTCTACTATGTTACAGTCTACTCCCCTGTGTTACAGTCTACTATGTTACAGTCTACTCCCCTGTGTTACAGTCTACTCCCCTATGTTACAGTCTACTCCTGTGTTACAGTCTACTATGTTACAGTCTACTCCCCTGTGTTACAGTCTACTATGTTACAGTCTACTATGTTACAGTCTACTCCCCTATGTTACAGTCTACTCCCCTGTGTTACAGTCTACTCCCCTGTGTTACAGCCTACTCCCCTGTGTTACAGCCTACTCCCCTGTGTTACAGTCTACTTCCCTATGCTACAGTCTACTCCCCTGTGTTACAGTCTACTCCCCGGTGTTACAGTCTACTATGTTACAGTCTACTCCCCTGTGTTACAGTCTACTATGTTACAGTCTACTCCCCTGTGTTACAGTCTACTCCCCTGTGTTACAGTCTACTATGTTACAGTCTACTCCCCTGTGTTACAGTCTACTTCCCTGTGTTTCAGTCTACTGTGTTACAGTCTACTATGGTACAGTCTACTATGTTAGTCTACTCCTCTGTGTTATAGTCTACCCCTGTGTTACAGTCTACTATGTTACAGTCTACTCCCCTGTGTTACAGTCTACTATGTTAGTCTACTCCCCTATGTTACAGTCTACTCCCCTGTGTTACAGTCTACTATGTTACAGTCTACTCCCCTATGTTAGTCTACTATGTTACAGTCTACTCCCCTGTGTTACAGTCTACTATGTTACAGTCTACTCCCCTGTGTTACAGTGTACTATGTTATAGTCTACTCCCCTGTGTTACAGTCTACTCCCCTGTGTTACAGTCTAATATGTTACAGTCTACTCCCCTGTGTTACAGTCTACTATGTTACAGTCTACTCCCCTGTGTTACAGTCTACTCCCCTGTGTTACAGTCTACTCCCATGTGTTACAGTCCACTCCCCTGTGTTACAGTCTACTATGTTACAGTCTACTCCCCTGTGTTACAGTCTACTCCCCTGTGTTAGTCTACTATGTTACAGTCTACTCCCCTGTGTTACAGTCTACTATGTTACAGTCTACTCCCCTGTGTTACAGTGTACTATGTTATAGTCTACTCCCCTGTGTTACAGTCTACTCCCCTATGTTACAGTCTACTATGTTACAGTCTACTCCCCTGTGTTACAGTCTACTATGTTACAGTCTACTCCCCTGTGTTACAGTCTACTCCCCTGTGTTATAGTCTACTCCCCTGTGTTACAGTCTACTCCCCTGTGTTACAGCCTACTCCCCTGTGTTACAGTCTACTCCCCTATGTTACAGTCTACTCCCCTGTGTTACAGCCTACTCCCCTGTGTTACAGTCTACTTCCCTATGTTACAGTCTACTCCCCTGTGTTACAGTCTACTCCCCTGTGTTACAGTCTACTATGTTACAGTCTACTCCCCTGTGTTACAGTCTACTCCCATGTGTTACAGTCCACTCCCCTGTGTTACAGTCTACTATGTTACAGTCTACTCCCCTGTGTTACAGTCTACTCCCCTGTGTTACAGTCTACTATGTTACAGTCTACTCCCCTGTGTTACAGTCTACTCCCCTCTGTTACATTCTACTCCCCTCTGTTACAGTCTACTATGTTACAGTCTACTATGTTACAGTCTACTCCCCTGTGTTACAGTCTACTCCCCTGTGTTAGTCTACTCCCCTATGTTACAGTCTACTATGTTACAGTCTACTCCCCTGTGTTACAGTCTACTATGTTACAGTCTACTCCCCTATGTTACAGTCTACTATGTTACAGTCTACTCCCCTATGTTACAGTCTACTATGTTACAGTCTACTCCCCTGTGTAACAGTCTACTATGTTACAGTCTACTCCCCTATGTTAGTCTACTATGTTACAGTCTACTCCCCTGTGTTACAGTCTACTATGTTACAGTCTACTCCCCTGTGTTACAGTCTACTCCCCTGTGTTAGTCTACTTGCCTGTGTTACAGTGTACTATGTTACAGTCTACTCCCCTGTGTACAGTCTACCCCTGTGTTACAGTCTACTGTGTTACTGTCTACTCCCCTGTGTTACAGTCTACTATGTTACAGTCTACTCCCTTGTGTTACAGTCTACTCCCCTGTGTTATGGTCTACTATGTTACAGTCTACTCCCCTGTGTTACAGTCTACTCCCCTGTGTTACAGTCTACTATGTTACAGTCTACTATGTTACAGTCTACTCCCCTGTGTTACAGTCTACTCCCCTGTGTTATAGTCTACTCCCCTGTGTTACAGTCTACTCCCCTGTGTTACAGCCTACTCCCCTGTGTTACAGTCTACTCCCTTATGTTACAGTCTACTCCCCTGTGTTACAGTCTACTCCCCTGTGTTACAGCCTACTCCCCTGTGTTACAGTCTACTTCCCTATGTTACAGTCTACTCCCCTGTGTTACAGTCTACTCCCCTGTGTTACAGTCTACTATGTTACAGTCTACTCCCCTGTGTTACAGTCTACTCCCATGTGTTACAGTCCACTCCCCTGTGTTACAGTCTACTATGTTACAGTCTACTCCCCTGTGTTAGTCTACTCCCCTGTGTTACAGTCTACTATGTTACAGTCTACTCCCCTGTGTTACAGTCTACTCCCCTATGTTACAGTCTACTATGTTACAGTCTACTATGTTACAGTCTACTCCCCTGTGTTACAGTCTACTCCCCTGTGTTAGTCTACTCCCCTATGTTACAGTCTACTATGTTACAGTCTATTCCCCTGTGTTACAGTCTACTATGTTACAGTCTACTCCCCTATGTTACAGTCTACTCCCCTATGTTACAGTCTACTATGTTACAGTCTACTCCCCTATGTTACAGTCTACTATGTTACAGTCTACTCCCCTGTGTAACAGTCTACTATGTTACAGTCTACTCCCCTATGTTAGTCTACTATGTTACAGTCTACTCCCCTGTGTTACAGTCTACTATGTTACAGTCTACTCCCCTGTGTTAGTCTACTTGCCTGTGTTACAGTGTACTATGTTACAGTCTACTCCCCTGTGTTACAGTCTACTGTGTTACTGTCTACTCCCCTGTGTTACAGTCTACAATGTTACAGTCTACTCCCCTGTGTTACGGTCTACTATGTTACAGTCTACTCCCCTGTGTTACAGTCTACTCCCCTGTGTTACAGTCTACTGTGTAACAGTCTACTATGTTACAGTCTACTCCCCTGTGTTACAGTCTACTATGTTACAGTCTACTCCCCTGTGTTACAGTCTACTCCCCTATGTTACAGTCTACACCTGTGTTACAGTCTACTATGTTACAGTCTACTCCCCTGTGTTACAGTCTACTATGTTACAGTCTACTATGTTACAGTCTACTCCCCTATGTTACAGTCTACTCCCCTGTGTTACAGTCTACTCCCCTGTGTTACAGCCTACTCCCCTGTGTTACAGCCTACTCCCCTGTGTTACAGTCTACTTCCCTATGCTACAGTCTACTCCCCTGTGTTACAGTCTACTCCCCTGTGTTACAGTCTACTATGTTACAGTCTACTCCCCTGTGTTACAGTCTACTATGTTACAGTCTACTCCCCTGTGTTACAGTCTACTCCCCTGTGTTACGGTCTACTATGTTACAGTCTACTCCCCTGTGTTACAGTCTACTTCCCTGTGTTTCAGTCTACTGTGTTACAGTCTACTATGGTACAGTCTACTATGTTAGTCTACTCCTCTGTGTTATAGTCTACCCCTGTGTTACAGTCTACTATGTTACAGTCTACTCCCCTGTGTTACAGTCTACTATGTTAGTCTACTCCCCTATGTTACAGTCTACTCCCCTGTGTTACAGTATACTATGTTACAGTCTACTCCCCTGTGTTACAGTCTACTCCCCTGTGTTAGTCTACTCCCCTATGTTACAGTCTACTATGTTACAGTCTACTCCCCTGTGTTACAGTCTACTATGTTACAGTCTACTCCCCTATGTTACAGTCTACTATGTTACAGTCTACTCCCCTATGTTACAGTCTACTATGTTACAGTCTACTCCCCTGTGTAACAGTCTACTATGTTACAGTCTACTCCCCTATGTTAGTCTACTATGTTACAGTCTACTCCCCTGTGTTACAGTCTACTATGTTACAGTCTACTCCCCTGTGTTACAGTCTACTCCCCTGTGTTAGTCTACTTGCCTGTGTTACAGTGTACTATGTTACAGTCTACTCCCCTGTGTACAGTCTACCCCTGTGTTACAGTCTACTGTGTTACTGTCTACTCCCCTGTGTTACAGTCTACTATGTTACAGTCTACTCCCTTGTGTTACAGTCTACTCCCCTGTGTTACGGTCTACTATGTTACAGTCTACTCCCCTGTGTTACAGTCTACTCCCCTGTGTTACAGTCTACTATGTTACAGTCTACTATGTTACAGTCTACTCCCCTGTGTTACAGTCTACTCCCCTGTGTTATAGTCTACTCCCCTGTGTTACAGTCTACTCCCCTGTGTTACAGCCTACTCCCCTGTGTTACAGTCTACTCCCTTATGTTACAGTCTACTCCCCTGTGTTACAGTCTACTCCCCTGTGTTACAGCCTACTCCCCTGTGTTACAGTCTACTTCCCTATGTTACAGTCTACTCCCCTGTGTTACAGTCTACTCCCCTGTGTTACAGTCTACTATGTTACAGTCTACTCCCCTGTGTTACAGTCTACTCCCATGTGTTACAGTCCACTCCCCTGTGTTACAGTCTACTATGTTACAGTCTACTCCCCTGTGTTACAGTCTACTATGTTACAGTCTACTCCCCTGTGTTACAGTCTACTCCCCTCTGTTACAGTCTACTATGTTACAGTCTACTATGTTACAGTCTACTCCCCTGTGTTACAGTCTACTCCCCTGTGTTAGTCTACTCCCCTATGTTACAGTCTACTATGTTACAGTCTATTCCCCTGTGTTACAGTCTACTATGTTACAGTCTACTCCCCTATGTTACAGTCTACTCCCCTATGTTACAGTCTACTATGTTACAGTCTACTCCCCTATGTTACAGTCTACTATGTTACAGTCTACTCCCCTATGTTACAGTCTACTCCCCTGTGTTACAGTCTACTCCCCTGTGTTACAGCCTACTCCCCTGTGTTACAGCCTACTCCCCTGTGTTACAGTCTACTTCCCTATGCTACAGTCTACTCCCCTGTGTTACAGTCTACTCCCCTGTGTTACAGTCTACTATGTTACAGTCTACTCCCCTATGTTACAGTCTACTCCCCTATGTTACAGTCTACTATGTTACAGTCTACTCCCCTATGTTACAGTCTACTATGTTACAGTCTACTCCCCTGTGTAACAGTCTACTATGTTACAGTCTACTCCCCTATGTTAGTCTACTATGTTACAGTCTACTCCCCTGTGTTACAGTCTACTATGTTACAGTCTACTCCCCTGTGTTAGTCTACTTGCCTGTGTTACAGTGTACTATGTTACAGTCTACTCCCCTGTGTTACAGTCTACTGTGTTACTGTCTACTCCCCTGTGTTACAGTCTACTCCCCTGTGTTACGGTCTACTATGTTACAGTCTACTCCCCTGTGTTACAGTCTACTCCCCTGTGTTACAGTCTACTGTGTAACAGTCTACTATGTTACAGTCTACTCCCCTGTGTTACAGTCTACTATGTTACAGTCTACTCCCCTGTGTTACAGTCTACTCCCCTATGTTACAGTCTACACCTGTGTTACAGTCTACTATGTTACAGTCTACTCCCCTGTGTTACAGTCTACTATGTTACAGTCTACTATGTTACAGTCTACTCCCCTATGTTACAGTCTACTCCCCTGTGTTACAGTCTACTCCCCTGTGTTACAGCCTACTCCCCTGTGTTACAGCCTACTCCCCTGTGTTACAGTCTACTTCCCTATGCTACAGTCTACTCCCCTGTGTTACAGTCTACTCCCCTGTGTTACAGTCTACTATGTTACAGTCTACTCCCCTGTGTTACAGTCTACTATGTTACAGTCTACTCCCCTGTGTTACAGTCTACTCCCCTGTGTTACGGTCTACTATGTTACAGTCTACTCCCCTGTGTTACAGTCTACTCCCCTGTGTTTCAGTCTACTGTGTTACAGTCTACTATGGTACAGTCTACTATGTTAGTCTACTCCTCTGTGTTATAGTCTACCCCTGTGTTACAGTCTACTATGTTACAGTCTACTCCCCTGTGTTACAGTCTACTATGTTAGTCTACTCCCCTATGTTACAGTCTACTCCCCTGTGTTACAGTATACTATGTTACAGTCTACTCCCCTGTGTTACAGTCTACTCCCCTGTGTTAGTCTACTCCCCTATGTTACAGTCTACTATGTTACAGTCTACTCCCCTGTGTTACAGTCTACTATGTTACAGTCTACTCCCCTATGTTACAGTCTACTATGTTACAGTCTACTCCCCTATGTTACAGTCTACTATGTTACAGTCTACTCCCCTGTGTAACAGTCTACTATGTTACAGTCTACTCCCCTATGTTAGTCTACTATGTTACAGTCTACTCCCCTGTGTTACAGTCTACTATGTTACAGTCTACTCCCCTGTGTTACAGTCTACTCCCCTGTGTTAGTCTACTCGCCTGTGTTAGTCTACTTGCCTGTGTTACAGTGTACTATGTTACAGTCTACTCCCCTGTGTACAGTCTACCCCTGTGTTACAGTCTACTGTGTTACTGTCTACTCCCCTGTGTTACAGTCTACTATGTTACAGTCTACTCCCTTGTGTTACAGTCTACTCCCCTGTGTTACGGTCTACTATGTTACAGTCTACTCCCCTGTGTTACAGTCTACTCCCCTGTGTTACAGTCTACTATGTTACAGTCTACTATGTTACAGTCTACTCCCCTGTGTTACAGTCTACTCCCCTGTGTTATAGTCTACTCCCCTGTGTTACAGTCTACTCCCCTGTGTTACAGCCTACTCCCCTGTGTTACAGTCTACTCCCTTATGTTACAGTCTACTCCCCTGTGTTACAGTCTACTCCCCTGTGTTACAGCCTACTCCCCTGTGTTACAGTCTACTTCCCTATGTTACAGTCTACTCCCCTGTGTTACAGTCTACTCCCCTGTGTTACAGTCTACTATGTTACAGTCTACTCCCCTGTGTTACAGTCTACTCCCATGTGTTACAGTCCACTCCCCTGTGTTACAGTCTACTATGTTACAGTCTACTCCCCTGTGTTAGTCTACTCCCCTGTGTTACAGTCTACTATGTTACAGTCTACTCCCCTGTGTTACAGTCTACTCCCCTCTGTTACAGTCTACTATGTTACAGTCTACTATGTTACAGTCTACTCCCCTGTGTTACAGTCTACTCCCCTGTGTTAGTCTACTCCCCTATGTTACAGTCTACTATGTTACAGTCTATTCCCCTGTGTTACAGTCTACTATGTTACAGTCTACTCCCCTATGTTACAGTCTACTCCCCTATGTTACAGTCTACTATGTTACAGTCTACTCCCCTATGTTACAGTCTACTATGTTACAGTCTACTCCCCTGTGTAACAGTCTACTATGTTACAGTCTACTCCCCTATGTTAGTCTACTATGTTACAGTCTACTCCCCTGTGTTACAGTCTACTATGTTACAGTCTACTCCCCTGTGTTAGTCTACTTGCCTGTGTTACAGTGTACTATGTTACAGTCTACTCCCCTGTGTTACAGTCTACTGTGTTACTGTCTACTCCCCTGTGTTACAGTCTACAATGTTACAGTCTACTCCCCTGTGTTACAGTCTACTCCCCTGTGTTACGGTCTACTATGTTACAGTCTACTCCCCTGTGTTACAGTCTACTCCCCTGTGTTACAGTCTACTGTGTAACAGTCTACTATGTTACAGTCTACTCCCCTGTGTTACAGTCTACTATGTTACAGTCTACTCCCCTGTGTTACAGTCTACTCCCCTATGTTACAGTCTACACCTGTGTTACAGTCTACTATGTTACAGTCTACTCCCCTGTGTTACAGTCTACTATGTTACAGTCTACTATGTTACAGTCTACTCCCCTATGTTACAGTCTACTCCCCTGTGTTACAGTCTACTCCCCTGTGTTACAGCCTACTCCCCTGTGTTACAGCCTACTCCCCTGTGTTACAGTCTACTTCCCTATGCTACAGTCTACTCCCCTGTGTTACAGTCTACTCCCCTGTGTTACAGTCTACTGTGTTACAGTCTACTCCCCTGTGTTACAGTCTACTATGTTACAGTCTACTCCCCTGTGTTACAGTCTACTCCCCTGTGTTACGGTCTACTATGTTACAGTCTACTCCCCTGTGTTACAGTCTACTTCCCTGTGTTTCAGTCTACTGTGTTACAGTCTACTATGGTACAGTCTACTATGTTAGTCTACTCCTCTGTGTTATAGTCTACCCCTGTGTTACAGTCTACTATGTTACAGTCTACTCCCCTGTGTTACAGTCTACTATGTTAGTCTACTCCCCTATGTTACAGTCTACTCCCCTGTGTTACAGTATACTATGTTACAGTCTACTCCCCTGTGTTACAGTCTACTCCCCTGTGTTCCAGTCTACTATGTTACAGTCTACACCCCTATGTTAGTCTACTATGTTACAGTCTACTCCCCTGTGTTACAGTCTACTATGTTACAGTCTACTCCCCTGTGTTACAGTCTACTATGTTACAGTCTACTCCCCTATGTTAGTCTACTATGTTACAGTCTACTCCCCTGTGTTACAGTCTACTATGTTACAGTCTACTCCCCTGTGTTACAGTCTACTATGTTACAGTCTACTCCCCTATGTTAGTCTACTATGTTACAGTCTACTCCCCTGTGTTACAGTCTACTCCCCTGTGTTACAGTCTACTATGTTACAGTCTACTCCCCTGTGTTACAGTCTACTATGTTACAGTCTACTCCCCTGTGTTACAGTCTACTCCCCTGTGTTACGGTCTACTATGTTACAGTCTACTCCCCTGTGTTACAGTCTACTTCCCTGTGTTTCAGTCTACTGTGTTACAGTCTACTATGGTACAGTCTACTATGTTAGTCTACTCCTCTGTGTTATAGTCTACCCCTGTGTTACAGTCTACTATGTTACAGTCTACTCCCCTGTGTTACAGTCTACTATGTTAGTCTACTCCCCTATGTTACAGTCTACTCCCCTGTGTTACAGTCTACTATGTTACAGTCTACTCCCCTGTGTTACAGTCTACTCCCCTGTGTTCCAGTCTACTATGTTACAGTCTACTCCCCTATGTTAGTCTACTATGTTACAGTCTACTCCCCTGTGTTACAGTCTACTATGTTACAGTCTACTCCCCTGTGTTACAGTCTACTATGTTACAGTCTACTCCCCTGTGTTACAGTCTACTATGTTACAGTCTACTCCCCTGTGTTACAGTCTACTATGTTACAGTCTACTCCCCTGTGTTACAGTCTACTATGTTGCAGTCTACTCCCCTGTGTTACAGTCTACTCCCCTATGTTACAGTCTACTCCCCTGTGTTACAGTCTACTCCCCTGTGTTACAGCCTACTCCCCTGTGTTACAGCCTACTCCCCTGTGTTACAGTCGACTCCCCTGTGTTACAGTCTACTATGTTACAGTCTACTCCCCTGTGTTACAGTCTACTCCCATGTGTTACAGTCCACTCCCCTGTGTTACAGTCTACTATGTTACAGTCTACTCCCCTGTGTTACAGTCTACTATGTTACAGTCTACTCCCCTATGTTAGTCTACTATGTTACAGTCTACTCCCCTGTGTTACAGTCTACTATGTTACAGTCTACTCCCCTGTGTTACAGTCTACTATGTTACAGTCTACTCCCCTATGTTAGTCTACTATGTTACAGTCTACTCCCCTGTGTTACAGTCTACTCCCCTGTGTTACAGTCTACTATGTTACAGTCTACTCCCCTGTGTTACAGTCTACTATGTTACAGTCTACTCCCCTGTGTTACAGTCTACTCCCCTGTGTTACGGTCTACTATGTTACAGTCTACTCCCCTGTGTTACAGTCTACTTCCCTGTGTTTCAGTCTACTGTGTTACAGTCTACTATGGTACAGTCTACTATGTTAGTCTACTCCTCTGTGTTATAGTCTACCCCTGTGTTACAGTCTACTATGTTACAGTCTACTCCCCTGTGTTACAGTCTACTATGTTAGTCTACTCCCCTATGTTACAGTCTACTCCCCTGTGTTACAGTCTACTATGTTACAGTCTACTCCCCTGTGTTACAGTCTACTCCCCTGTGTTACAGTCTACTATGTTACAGTCTACTCCCCTATGTTAGTCTACTATGTTACAGTCTACTCCCCTGTGTTACAGTCTACTATGTTACAGTCTACTCCCCTGTGTTACAGTCTACTATGTTACAGTCTACTCCCCTGTGTTACAGTCTACTATGTTACAGTCTACTCCCCTGTGTTACAGTCTACTATGTTACAGTCTACTCCCCTGTGTTACAGTCTACTATGTTGCAGTCTACTCCCCTGTGTTACAGTCTACTCCCCTATGTTACAGTCTACTCCCCTGTGTTACAGTCTACTCCCCTGTGTTACAGCCTACTCCCCTGTGTTACAGCCTACTCCCCTGTGTTACAGTCGACTCCCCTGTGTTACAGTCTACTATGTTACAGTCTACTCCCCTGTGTTACAGTCTACTCCCATGTGTTACAGTCCACTCCCCTGTGTTACAGTCTACTATGTTACAGTCTACTCCCCTGTGTTACAGTCTACTCCCCTGTGTTAGTCTACTATGTTACAGTCTACTCCCCTGTGTTACAGTCTACTCCCCTATGTTACAGTCTACTATGTTACAGTCTACTCCCCAATGTTACAGTCTACTATGTTACAGTCTACTCCCCTGTGTTACAGTCTACTCCCCTGTGTTATAGTCTACTCCCCTGTGTTACAGTCTACTCCCCTGTGTTACAGCCTACTCCCCTGTGTTACAGTCTACTCCCCTATGTTACAGTCTACTCCCCTGTGTTACAGCCTACTCCCCTGTGTTACAGTCTACTTCCCTATGTTACAGTCTACTCCCCTGTGTTACAGTCTACTCCCCTGTGTTACAGTCTACTATGTTACAGTCTACTCCCCTGTGTTACAGTCTACTCCCATGTGTTACAGTCCACTCCCCTGTGTTACAGTCTACTATGTTACAGTCTACTCCCTTGTGTTACAGTCTACTATGTTACAGTCTACTCCCCTGTGTTACAGTCTACTCCCCTCTGTTACATTCTACTCCCCTCTGTTACATTCTACTCCCCTCTGTTACAGTCTACTATGTTACAGTCTACTATGTTACAGTCTACTATGTTACAGTCTACTCCCCTGTGTTACAGTCTACTCCCCTGTGTTAGTCTACTCCCCTATGTTACATTCTACTATGTTACAGTCTACTCCCCTGTGTTACAGTCTACTGTGTTACTGTCTACTCCCCTGTGTTACAGTCTACAATGTTACAGTCTACTCCCCTGTGTTACAGTCTACTCCCCTGTGTTACAATCTACTATGTTACAGTCTACTCCCCTGTGTTACAGTCTACTCCCCTATGTTACAGTCTACACCTGTGTTACAGTCTACTATGTTACAGTCTACTCCCCTGTGTTACAGTCTACTATGTTACAGTCTACTATGTTACAGTCTACTCCCCTATGTTACAGTCTACTCCCCTGTGTTACAGTCTACTCCCCTGTGTTACAGCCTACTCCCCTGTGTTACAGCCTACTCCCCTGTGTTACAGTCTACTTCCCTATGCTACAGTCTACTCCCCTGTGTTACAGTCTACTCCCCTGTGTTACAGTCTACTATGTTACAGTCTACTCCCCTGTGTTACAGTCTACTATGTTACAGTCTACTCCCCTGTGTTACAGTCTACTCCCCTGTGTTACGGTCTACTATGTTACAGTCTACTCCCCTGTGTTACAGTCTACTTCCCTGTGTTTCAGTCTACTGTGTTACAGTCTACTATGGTACAGTCTACTATGTTAGTCTACTCCTCTGTGTTATAGTCTACCCCTGTGTTACAGTCTACTATGTTACAGTCTACTCCCCTGTGTTACAGTCTACTATGTTAGTCTACTCCCCTATGTTACAGTCTACTCCCCTGTGTTACAGTCTACTATGTTACAGTCTACTCCCCTGTGTTACAGTCTACTCCCCTGTGTTCCAGTCTACTATGTTACAGTCTACTCCCCTATGTTAGTCTACTATGTTACAGTCTACTCCCCTGTGTTACAGTCTACTATGTTACAGTCTACTCCCCTGTGTTACAGTCTACTATGTTACAGTCTACTCCCCTGTGTTACAGTCTACTATGTTACAGTCTACTCCCCTGTGTTACAGTCTACTATGTTACAGTCTACTCCCCTGTGTTACAGTCTACTATGTTACAGTCTACTCCCCTGTGTTACAGACTACTCCCCTGTGTTACAGTCTACTCCCCTGTGTTACAGCCTACTCCCCTGTGTTACAGCCTACTCCCCTGTGTTACAGTCTACTCCCCTGTGTTACAGTCTACTATGTTACAGTCTACTCCCCTGTGTTACAGTCTACTCCCATGTGTTACAGTCCACTCCCCTGTGTTACAGTCTACTATGTTACAGTCTACTCCCCTGTGTTACAGTCCACTCCCCTGTGTTAGTCTACTATGTTACAGTCTACTCCCCTGTGTTACAGTCTACTCCCCTGTGTTACGGTCTACTATGTTACAGTCTACTCCCCTGTGTTACAGTCTACTCCCCTGTGTTACAGTCTACTGTGTAACAGTCTACTATGTTACAGTCTACTCCCCTGTGTTACAGTCTACTATGTTACAGTCTACTCCCCTGTGTTACAGTCTACTCCCCTATGTTACAGTCTACACCTGTGTTACAGTCTACTATGTTACAGTCTACTCCCCTGTGTTACAGTCTACTATGTTACAGTCTACTATGTTACAGTCTACTCCCCTATGTTACAGTCTACTCCCCTGTGTTACAGTCTACTCCCCTGTGTTACAGCCTACTCCCCTGTGTTACAGCCTACTCCCCTGTGTTACAGTCTACTTCCCTATGCTACAGTCTACTCCCCTGTGTTACAGTCTACTCCCCTGTGTTACAGTCTACTATGTTACAGTCTACTCCCCTGTGTTACAGTCTACTATGTTACAGTCTACTCCCCTGTGTTACAGTCTACTCCCCTGTGTTACGGTCTACTATGTTACAGTCTACTCCCCTGTGTTACAGTCTACTTCCCTGTGTTTCAGTCTACTGTGTTACAGTCTACTATGGTACAGTCTACTATGTTAGTCTACTCCTCTGTGTTATAGTCTACCCCTGTGTTACAGTCTACTATGTTACAGTCTACTCCCCTGTGTTACAGTCTACTATGTTAGTCTACTCCCCTATGTTACAGTCTACTCCCCTGTGTTACAGTCTACTATGTTACAGTCTACTCCCCTGTGTTACAGTCTACTCCCCTGTGTTCCAGTCTACTATGTTACAGTCTACTCCCCTATGTTAGTCTACTATGTTACAGTCTACTCCCCTGTGTTACAGTCTACTATGTTACAGTCTACTCCCCTGTGTTACAGTCTACTATGTTACAGTCTACTCCCCTGTGTTACAGTCTACTATGTTACAGTCTACTCCCCTGTGTTACAGTCTACTATGTTACAGTCTACTCCCCTGTGTTACAGACTACTCCCCTGTGTTACAGTCTACTCCCCTGTGTTACAGCCTACTCCCCTGTGTTACAGCCTACTCCCCTGTGTTACAGTCTACTCCCCTGTGTTACAGTCTACTATGTTACAGTCTACTCCCCTGTGTTACAGTCTACTCCCATGTGTTACAGTCCACTCCCCTGTGTTACAGTCTACTATGTTACAGTCTACTCCCCTGTGTTACAGTCCACTCCCCTGTGTTAGTCTACTATGTTACAGTCTACTCCCCTGTGTTACAGTCTACTCCCCTGTGTTACGGTCTACTATGTTACAGTCTACTCCCCTGTGTTACAGTCTACTCCCCTGTGTTACAGTCTACTGTGTAACAGTCTACTATGTTACAGTCTACTCCCCTGTGTTACAGTCTACTATGTTACAGTCTACTCCCCTGTGTTACAGTCTACTCCCCTATGTTACAGTCTACACCTGTGTTACAGTCTACTATGTTACAGTCTACTCCCCTGTGTTACAGTCTACTATGTTACAGTCTACTATGTTACAGTCTACTCCCCTATGTTACAGTCTACTCCCCTGTGTTACAGTCTACTCCCCTGTGTTACAGCCTACTCCCCTGTGTTACAGCCTACTCCCCTGTGTTACAGTCTACTTCCCTATGCTACAGTCTACTCCCCTGTGTTACAGTCTACTCCCCTGTGTTACAGTCTACTATGTTACAGTCTACTCCCCTGTGTTACAGTCTACTATGTTACAGTCTACTCCCCTGTGTTACAGTCTACTCCCCTGTGTTACGGTCTACTATGTTACAGTCTACTCCCCTGTGTTACAGTCTACTTCCCTGTGTTTCAGTCTACTGTGTTACAGTCTACTATGGTACAGTCTACTATGTTAGTCTACTCCTCTGTGTTATAGTCTACCCCTGTGTTACAGTCTACTATGTTACAGTCTACTCCCCTGTGTTACAGTCTACTATGTTAGTCTACTCCCCTATGTTACAGTCTACTCCCCTGTGTTACAGTCTACTATGTTACAGTCTACTCCCCTGTGTTACAGTCTACTCCCCTGTGTTCCAGTCTACTATGTTACAGTCTACTCCCCTATGTTAGTCTACTATGTTACAGTCTACTCCCCTGTGTTACAGTCTACTATGTTACAGTCTACTCCCCTGTGTTACAGTCTACTATGTTACAGTCTACTCCCCTGTGTTACAGTCTACTATGTTACAGTCTACTCCCCTGTGTTACAGTCTACTATGTTACAGTCTACTCCCCTGTGTTACAGTCTACTATGTTACAGTCTACTCCCCTGTGTTACAGTCTACTCCCCTATGTTACAGTCTACTCCCCTGTGTTACAGTCTACTCCCCTGTGTTACAGCCTACTCCCCTGTGTTACAGCCTACTCCCCTGTGTTACAGTCTACTCCCCTGTGTTACAGTCTACTATGTTACAGTCTACTCCCCTGTGTTACAGTCTACTCCCCTGTGTTAGTCTACTATGTTACAGTCTACTCCCCTGTGTTACAGTCTACTCCCCTATGTTACAGTCTACTATGTTACAGTCTACTCCCCTGTGTTACAGTCTACTATGTTACAGTCTACTCCCCTGTGTTACATTCTACTCCCCTGTGTTATAGTCTACTCCCCTGTGTTACAGTCTACTCCCTTGTGTTACAGCCTACTCCCCTGTGTTACAGTCTACTCCCCTATGTTACAGTCTACTCCCCTGTGTTACAGCCTACTCCCCTGTGTTACAGTCTACTTCCCTATGTTACAGTCTACTCCCCTGTGTTACAGTCTACTCCCCTGTGTTACAGTCTACTATGTTACAGTCTACTCCCCTGTGTTACAGTCTACTCCCATGTGTTACAGTCCACTCCCCTGTGTTACAGTCTACTATGTTACAGTCTACTCCCCTGTGTTACAGTCTACTATGTTACAGTCTACTCCCCTGTGTTACAGTCTACTCCCCTCTGTTACATTCTACTCCCCTCTGTTACATTCTACTCCCCTCTGTTACAGTCTACTATGTTACAGTCTACTATGTTACAGTCTACTCCCCTGTGTTACAGTCTACTCCCCTGTGTTAGTCTACTCCCCTATGTTACAGTCTACTATGTTACAGTCTACTCCCCTGTGTTACAGTCTACTATGTTACAGTCTACTCCCCTATGTTACAGTCTACTATGTTACAGTCTACTCCCCTATGTTACAGTCTACTATGTTACAGTCTACTCCCCTGTGTAACAGTCTACTATGTTACAGTCTACTCCCCTATGTTAGTCTACTATGTTACAGTCTACTCCCCTGTGTTACAGTCTACTATGTTACAGTCTACTCCCCTGTGTTACAGTCTACTCCCCTGTGTTAGTCTACTTGCCTGTGTAACAGTGTACTATGTTACAGTCTACTCCCCTGTGTACAGTCTACCCCTGTGTTACAGTCTACTGTGTTACTGTCTACTCCCCTGTGTTACAGTCTACTATGTTACAGTCTACTCCCCTGTGTTACAGTCTACTCCCCTGTGTTACGGTCTATTATGTTACAGTCTACTCCCCTGTGTTACAGTCTACTCCCCTGTGTTACAGTCTACTGTGTTACAGTCTACTATGGTACAGTCTACTATGTTAGTCTACTCCCCTGTGTTACAGTCTACCCCTGTGTTACAGTCTACTATGGTACAGTCTACTCCCCTGTGTTACAGTCTACTATGTTACAGTCTACTCCCCTGTGTTACAGTCTATTCCCCTATTTTACAGTCTACTCCTGTGTTACAGTCTACTATGTTACAGTCTACTCCCCTGTGTTACAGTCTACTATGTTACAGTCTACTATGTTAAAGTCTACTCCCCTATGTTACAGTCTACTCCCATGTGTTACAGTCCACTCCCCTGTGTTACAGCCTACTCCCCTGTGTTACAGCCTACTCCCCTGTGTTACAGTCTACTCCCCTGTGTTACAGTCTACTCCCCTATGTTACAGTCTACTCCCCTGTGTTACAGTCTACTCCCCTGTGTTACAGCCTACTCCCCTGTGTTACAGCCTACTCCCCTGTGTTACTGTCTACTCCCCTGTGTTAGTCTACTTGCCTGTGTAACAGTGTACTATGTTACAGTCTACTCCCCTGTGTACAGTCTACCCCTGTGTTACAGTCTACTATGTTACAGTCTACTCCCCTATGTTAGTCTACTATGTTACAGTCTACTCCCCTGTGTTACAGTCTACTATGTTACAGTCTACTCCCCTGTGTTACAGTCTACTCCCCTGTGTTAGTCTACTTGCCTGTGTAACAGTGTACTATGTTACAGTCTACTCCCATGTGTACAGTCTACCCCTGTGTTACAGTCTACTGTGTTACTGTCTACTCCCCTGTGTTACAGTCTACTATGTTACAGTCTACTCCCCTGTGTTACAGTCTACTCCCCTGTGTTACGGTCTACTATGTTACAGTCTACTCCCCTGTGTTACAGTCTACTCCCCTGTGTTACAGTCTACTGTGTTACAGTCTACTATGGTACAGTCTACTATGTTAGTCTACTCCCCTGTGTTACAGTCTACCCCTGTGTTACAGTCTACTATGGTACAGTCTACTCCCCTGTGTTACAGTCTACTATGTTACAGTCTACTCCCCTGTGTTACAGTCTATTCCCCTATTTTACAGTCTACTCCTGTGTTACAGTCTACTATGTTACAGTCTACTCCCCTGTGTTACAGTCTACTATGTTACAGTCTACTATGTTACAGTCTACTCCCCTATGTTACAGTCTACTCCCATGTGTTACACTCCACTCCCCTGTGTTACAGCCTACTCCCCTGTGTTACAGCCTACTCCCCTGTGTTACAGTCTACTCCCCTGTGTTACAGTCTACTCCCCTATGTTACAGTCTACTCCCCTGTGTTACAGTCTACTCCCCTGTGTTACAGCCTACTCCCCTGTGTTACAGCCTACTCCCCTGTGTTACAGTCTACTCCCCTGTGTTACAGTCTACTATGTTACAGTCTACTCCCCTGTGTTACAGTCTACTCCCATGTGTTACAGTCCACTCCCCTGTGTTACAGTCTACTATGTTACAGTCTACTCCCCTGTGTTACAGTCTACTCCCCTGTGTTAGTCTACTATGTTACAGTCTACTCCCCTGTGTTACAGTCTACTCCCCTATGTTACAGTCTACTATGTTACAGTCTACTCCCCTGTGTTACAGTATACTATGTTACAGTCTACTATGTTACAGTCTACTCCCCTGTGTTATAGTCTACTCCCCTGTGTTACAGTCTACTCCCCTGTGTTACAGCCTACTCCCCTGTGTTACAGTCTACTCCCCTATGTTACAGTCTACTCCCCTGTGTTACAGTCTACTCCCCTGTGTTACAGCCTACTCCCCTGTGTTACAGTCTACTTCCCTATGTTACAGTCTACTCCCCTGTGTTACAGTCTACTCCCCTGTGTTACAGTCTACTATGTTACAGTCTACTCCCCTGTGTTACAGTCTACTCCCATGTGTTACAGTCCACTCCCCTGTGTTACAGTCTACTATGTTACAGTCTACTCCCCTGTGTTAGTCTACTCCCCTGTGTTACAGTCTACTATGTTACAGTCTACTCCCCTGTGTTACAGTCTACTATGTTACAGTCTACTCCCCTGTGTTACAGTCTACTCCCCTCTGTTACATTCTACTCCCCTCTGTTACAGTCTACTATGTTACAGTCTACTCCCCTCTGTTACAGTCTACTATGTTACAGTCTACTATGTTACAGTCTACTCCCCTATGTTACAGTCTACTATGTTACAGTCTACTCCCCTATGTTACAGTCTACTATGTTACAGTCTACTCCCCTGTGTAACAGTCTACTATGTTACAGTCTACTCCCCTATGTTAGTCTACTATGTTACAGTCTACTCCCTTGTGTTACAGTCTACTATGTTACAGTCTACTCCCCTGTGTTACAGTCTACTCCCCTGTGTTAGTCTACTTGCCTGTGTTACAGTGTACTATGTTACAGTCTACTCCCCTGTGTACAGTCTACCCCTGTGTTACAGTCTACTGTGTTACAGTCTACTCCCCTGTGTTACAGTCTACTATGTTACAGTCTACTCCCCTGTGTTACAGTCTACTATGTTACAGTCTACTCCCCTGTGTTACAGTCTACTCCCCTGTGTTACG
This sequence comes from Salvelinus alpinus, assembly GCF_045679555.1. Lineage (NCBI taxonomy): Eukaryota > Metazoa > Chordata > Actinopteri > Salmoniformes > Salmonidae > Salvelinus > Salvelinus alpinus. Next base: position 6,372,160 of record NC_092092.1, read on the forward strand.
GTCTACTATGTTACAGTCTACTCCCCTGTGTTACAGTCTACTTCCCTGTGTTTCAGTCTACTGTGTTACAGTCTACTATGGTACAGTCTACTATGTTAGTCTACTCCTCTGTGTTATAGTCTACCCCTGTGTTACAGTCTACTATGTTACAGTCTACTCCCCTGTGTTACAGTCTACTATGTTACAGTCTACTCCCCTGTGTTACAGTCTACTATGTTACAGTCTACTCCCCTGTGTTACAGTCTACTCCCCTCTGTTACATTCTACTCCCCTCTGTTACATTCTACTCCCCTCTGTTACAGTCTACTATGTTACAGTCTACTATGTTACAGTCTACTCCCCTGTGTTACAGTCTACTCCCCTGTGTTAGTCTACTCCCCTATGTTACAGTCTACTATGTTACAGTCTACTCCCCTGTGTTACAGTCTACTATGTTACAGTCTACTCCCCTATGTTACAGTCTACTATGTTACAGTCTACTCCCCTATGTTACAGTCTACTATGTTACAGTCTACTCCCCTGTGTAACAGTCTACTATGTTACAGTCTACTCCCCTATGTTAGTCTACTATGTTACAGTCTACTCCCCTGTGTTACAGTCTACTATGTTACAGTCTACTCCCCTGTGTTACAGTCTACTCCCCTGTGTTAGTCTACTTGCCTGTGTAACAGTGTACTATGTTACAGTCTACTCCCCTGTGTACAGTCTACCCCTGTGTTACAGTCTACTGTGTTACTGTCTACTCCCCTGTGTTACAGTCTACTATGTTACAGTCTACTCCCCTGTGTTACAGTCTACTCCCCTGTGTTACGGTCTATTATGTTACAGTCTACTCCCCTGTGTTACAGTCTACTCCCCTGTGTTACAGTCTACTGTGTTACAGTCTACTATGGTACAGTCTACTATGTTAGTCTACTCCCCTGTGTTACAGTCTACCCCTGTGTTACAGTCTACTATGGTACAGTCTACTCCCCTGTGTTACAGTCTACTATGTTACAGTCTACTCCCCTGTGTTACAGTCTATTCCCCTATTTTACAGTCTACTCCTGTGTTACAGTCTACTATGTTACAGTCTACTCCCCTGTGTTACAGTCTACTATGTTACAGTCTACTATGTTAAAGTCTACTCCCCTATGTTACAGTCTACTCCCATGTGTTACAGTCCACTCCCCTGTGTTACAGCCTACTCCCCTGTGTTACAGCCTACTCCCCTGTGTTACAGTCTACTCCCCTGTGTTACAGTCTACTCCCCTATGTTACAGTCTACTCCCCTGTGTTACAGTCTACTCCCCTGTGTTACAGCCTACTCCCCTGTGTTACAGCCTACTCCCCTGTGTTACTGTCTACTCCCCTGTGTTAGTCTACTTGCCTGTGTAACAGTGTACTATGTTACAGTCTACTCCCCTGTGTACAGTCTACCCCTGTGTTACAGTCTACTATGTTACAGTCTACTCCCCTATGTTAGTCTACTATGTTACAGTCTACTCCCCTGTGTTACAGTCTACTATGTTACAGTCTACTCCCCTGTGTTACAGTCTACTCCCCTGTGTTAGTCTACTTGCCTGTGTAACAGTGTACTATGTTACAGTCTACTCCCATGTGTACAGTCTACCCCTGTGTTACAGTCTACTGTGTTACTGTCTACTCCCCTGTGTTACAGTCTACTATGTTACAGTCTACTCCCCTGTGTTACAGTCTACTCCCCTGTGTTACGGTCTACTATGTTACAGTCTACTCCCCTGTGTTACAGTCTACTCCCCTGTGTTACAGTCTACTGTGTTACAGTCTACTATGGTACAGTCTACTATGTTAGTCTACTCCCCTGTGTTACAGGCTACCCCTGTGTTACAGTCTACTATGGTACAGTCTACTCCCCTGTGTTACAGTCTACTATGTTACAGTCTACTCCCCTGTGTTACAGTCTATTCCCCTATTTTACAGTCTACTCCTGTGTTACAGTCTACTATGTTACAGTCTACTCCCCTGTGTTACAGTCTACTATGTTACAGTCTACTATGTTACAGTCTACTCCCCTATGTTACAGTCTACTCCCATGTGTTACACTCCACTCCCCTGTGTTACAGCCTACTCCCCTGTGTTACAGCCTACTCCCCTGTGTTACAGTCTACTCCCCTGTGTTACAGTCTACTCCCCTATGTTACAGTCTACTCCCCTGTGTTACAGTCTACTCCCCTGTGTTACAGCCTACTCCCCTGTGTTACAGCCTACTCCCCTGTGTTACAGTCTACTCCCCTGTGTTACAGTCTACTATGTTACAGTCTACTCCCCTGTGTTACAGTCTACTCCCATGTGTTACAGTCCACTCCCCTGTGTTACAGTCTACTATGTTACAGTCTACTCCCCTGTGTTACAGTCTACTCCCCTGTGTTAGTCTACTATGTTACAGTCTACTCCCCTGTGTTACAGTCTACTCCCCTATGTTACAGTCTACTATGTTACAGTCTACTCCCCTGTGTTACAGTATACTATGTTACAGTCTACTATGTTACAGTCTACTCCCCTGTGTTATAGTCTACTCCCCTGTGTTACAGTCTACTCCCCTGTGTTACAGCCTACTCCCCTGTGTTACAGTCTACTCCCCTATGTTACAGTCTACTCCCCTGTGTTACAGTCTACTCCCCTGTGTTACAGCCTACTCCCCTGTGTTACAGTCTACTTCCCTATGTTACAGTCTACTCCCCTGTGTTACAGTCTACTCCCCTGTGTTACAGTCTACTATGTTACAGTCTACTCCCCTGTGTTACAGTCTACTCCCATGTGTTACAGTCCACTCCCCTGTGTTACAGTCTACTATGTTACAGTCTACTCCCCTGTGTTAGTCTACTCCCCTGTGTTACAGTCTACTATGTTACAGTCTACTCCCCTGTGTTACAGTCTACTATGTTACAGTCTACTCCCCTGTGTTACAGTCTACTCCCCTCTGTTACATTCTACTCCCCTCTGTTACAGTCTACTATGTTACAGTCTACTCCCCTCTGTTACAGTCTACTATGTTACAGTCTACTATGTTACAGTCTACTCCCCTATGTTACAGTCTACTATGTTACAGTCTACTCCCCTATGTTACAGTCTACTATGTTACAGTCTACTCCCCTGTGTAACAGTCTACTATGTTACAGTCTACTCCCCTATGTTAGTCTACTATGTTACAGTCTACTCCCTTGTGTTACAGTCTACTATGTTACAGTCTACTCCCCTGTGTTACAGTCTACTCCCCTGTGTTAGTCTACTTGCCTGTGTTACAGTGTACTATGTTACAGTCTACTCCCCTGTGTACAGTCTACCCCTGTGTTACAGTCTACTGTGTTACTGTCTACTCCCCTGTGTTACAGTCTACTATGTTACAGTCTACTCCCCTGTGTTACAGTCTACTCCCCTGTGTTACGGTCTATTATGTTACAGTCTACTCCCCTGTGTTACAGTCTACTCCCCTGTGTTACAGTCTACTGTGTTACAGCTTACTATGGTACAGTCTACTATGTTAGTCTACTCCCCTGTGTTACAGTCTACCCCTGTGTTACAGTCTACTATGGTACAGTCTACTCCCCTGTGTTACAGTCTACTCCCCTGTGTTACAGTCTACTCCCCTGTGTTACAGCCTACTCCCCTGTGTCACAGCCTACTCCCCTGTGTTACAGTCTACTCCCCTGTGTTACAGTCTACTATGTTACAGTCTACTCCCCTGTGTTACAGTCTACTCCCATGTGTTACAGTCCACTCCCCTGTGTTACAGTCTACTCCCCTATGTTACAGTCTACTCCCCTGTGTTACAGTCCACTCCCCTGTGTTAGTCTACTATGTTACAGTCTACTCCCCTGTGTTACAGCCTTACTCCCCTGTGTTACGGTCTACTATGTTACAGTCTACTCCCCTGTGTTACAGTCTACTCCCCTGTGTTACAGTCTACTGCGTAACAGTCTACTGTGTTACAGTCTACTCCCCTGTGTTACAGCCTACTCCCCTGTGTTACAGCCTACTCCCCTGTGTTACAGTCTACTCCCCTGTGTTACAGTCTACTTGCCTGTGTAACAGTCTACTATGTTACAGTCTACTCCCCTGATAGTCTACAGCCTACTGTGTTACAGTCTACTATGTTACAGTCTACTCCCCTATGTTAGTCTACTATGTTACAGTCTACTCCCCTGTGTTACAGTCTACTCCCCTGTGTTACAGCCTACTCCCCTGTGTTACAGCCTACTCCCCTGTGTTACAGTCTACTTGCCCGTGTAACAGTGTACTATGTTACAGTCTACTCCCCTGTGTTACAGTCTACTCCCCTGTGTTACAGTCTACTGTGTTACAGTCTACTCCCCTGTGTTACAGTCTACTATGTTACAGTCTACTCCCCTGTGTTACAGTCTACTCCCCTGTGTTACGGTCTACTATGTTACAGTCTACTCCCCTGTGTTACAGTCTACTCCCCTGTGTTACAGTCTACTGTGTTACAGTCTACTATGGTACAGTCTACTATGTTAGTCTACTCCCCTGTGTTACAGTCTACCCCTGTGTTACAGTCTACTATGGTACAGTCTACTCCCCTGTGTTACAGTCTACTATGTTACAGTCTACTCCCCTGTGTTACAGTCTATTCCCCTATTTTACAGTCTACTCCTGTGTTACAGTCTACTATGTTACAGTCTACTCCCCTGTGTTACAGTCTACTCCCCTGTGTTCCAGTCTACTATGTTACAGTCTACTCCCCTATGTTACAGTCTACTCCCATGTGTTACAGGCTCCACTCCCCTGTGTTACAGCCTACTCCCCTGTGTTACAGCCTACTCCCCTGTGTTACAGTCTACTCCCCTGTGTTACAGTCTACTCCCCTGTGTTACAGTCTACTCCCTGTGTTACAGTCTACTCCCCTGTGTTACA